>NC_133452.1:110172959-110475990 GCF_048565385.1 Saimiri boliviensis
AAATACAAAAAAATCAGCTGGACATGGTGGTGCGTGCCTGTAATCCCAGCTACTCAGGACGCTGAGGCAGGAGAATTGCCTGAATCCAGGAGGCGGAGGTTGCGGTGAGCCGAGATCGTGCCATTGCACTCCAGCCTGGGTAACAAGAGGGAAACTCCATCTCAAAAAAAAAAAAAATGTTTAAGAGAAGACAGGTTCTCATATTTCATATTTGCTTTTTCATTCATTCTGTTCTATTTTCACGTTATTACACATCATGTAGCCTCTGGAAAACTTCACTGAACAATTGTGAGAGAATGAGAATGAAAAAGACAAACAATGTCTTAGTATTATTATGGAAATAATTTTTATATAAAGAATCCTCCATCTGCCATTGAGAACCAAAGATTTAAAATATACATAGGTCTGGTATAGAACACAGAAAGTTTATAAATAGGTAAAACAAGCTCTTTTTTCCAGTAACAGTAAAGTTCTCTTAATTTAAAAATTTAGTATTAGCCTCCAAGTATGTACCAGCTATTATTCTGGAAACTATATGTAAAGTTATACAGATTATCTACTTTTGAGGGACTTAATACTATAAGAAAAGGGAATCACAGGCTTGAGAAAAATGAGAACATATTAAATGGCATATGATGGCCCACAAAATATTAAAAAGATTAAAAAAGAGATCACACTCATTTGGGAAGGTTAAAGAGGCTTCCCATTTCTGAAACATTAGTAGAATTTTGACACTATGTAATATTTCTTGAGAGTATATTTTGTGCCAGTCACTGTTATAGAAGCTTTACATGTACCAACTCATTTAATTCTGGTAACAACTCTGAGGAAAGCAATGTGGTACCTGTGTCTTTAATGAATACAATTATTATTTTTCCAATAGGAATTTGCAAAATGTGTATGTGTATATGAGTGTGTGTTATGAGTGGTCAGTTAGAACAAGATTGGATAATGTAGTTCTGGTTGGATAGATTATAAAAAATTCAAAGAAAATTGGTAAAATCTAAGCCTAAAAGGTAATTTCAGGCGAGGTATAGTAGCTCACACATGTAATCCTGGCACCTTAGGAGGCCAAGATGGGAGGATCACTTGAGTTCAAGACTTAGAGACGAGCTTGGGCAATGTAGTGAGATCCTTTCTCTGAGAAACAATATTTTAAAAATTTGCTAGGTATGGTGGTGTGTGCTAATAGTCCTAGCTACTAGGAAGGCTGAGGTGGGAGAATCACTTGACCCAGGAGTTCCAGGTTACAGAGAGCTATGACTGTACCACTGCACTCCAGCCTTAGCAACAGAGCGAGACTCTGTCTCTAAAAATAAAGAAGAAAATCTTTCAGATTATACTTTGGGGACTACTGATCAAGAGATTAATTTTGTTGATCTAAAACAGATCTAAATATAGATTAATTCTGTTGATCTAATGAAGAAGGCTGCACAATTGGCGTTCCTTCTTTTGAGGCTTTTGGACCCAGACTGAGCCACTACTGGTTTCCTACCTCTTCAGCTTGCAGACGGTGTATTGTGGGACTTCACCTTGTGATCCTGTGGGTCAATTTTCCTTAATAAGCTCTCTTTAATATATAATATGTTGATCTAAAGAAGATCAACAAAATTAGATGAGCAGTAGAAAGATACTGAAGATGTTGAGAACACTACTAAAATGATTTAAACCAGGACTCAAAAACATTATTCTGGCAACACAGTATAAAATGCATTGGAAAAACTGGGCACATTGAAAGTTATTGCTATAGAGATTGAGAATGAGCCTAAGAGGTCTAGAATTTGGGTCAAATAGTGTAGTAAAAACAGAAATAAAGCCATGGTAGAAGCTGAATGTACAGAGCCCTGTACTTAATGAGATATTCAATATTTTTATATTGGCTGGAAGACGACAAATGGAGGGTGGTGGGTGATGAGAAAAGTAAAAAACAACATCCTATCTGTTAATGTCAGACATGGCTCTCCAAACTTCATTCGAAGCTGTTTGAAGATTCGGTTTCAATTTGATTTTGTTATGTTTTATTATATTATTTTTCATAATTTATTTTTGTGGTAAATATACATAATACAAAATTTACATCTTATTTTTAATTATACAGTTAAGCGATATTAAATACATTCAGAATATTCCTGCAACCTTCATTACCATTCGTCTTTATAACTCTTTGCTTCTTGTAAAATTGAAACTCCGAGCCTATGAAATGATAACTCTCCATTTCCTGCTCCCTTCCAGTCCTTGGCAACCACCATTCTACTTTCTGTCTGTATGATTTTGACTACTTTAACTACCTCATTGTCATGGTTAATATTAGGTGCCAACTTGTTGCCTTCATAGCTGGTAAAGTGTGTTTTCTAGGTGTGTCTGTGAGGGTGTTACCAGAGGAGATTAACACTTCAGTCAGTGGACTGAGAGAGGGAGACCACAGTGTGTGGGCATCATTCAATCAGCAGCTGTGTGGCTGGAACAAATCAGACAGAGGAAGAAGAGATTAACTGGCTTGCTGAGTTCTGGCTTTCATCTTTCTCCTGTGCTGGGTGCTTCCTGCCCTTGAATGCAGACTCCAGATTTTTTGGTCTTTAGACTCTTGGACTTACTCTAGTGGTTTGCCGGGGCTCTTGGGCCTTTGGCCACAGACTGAAGGCTGCACAATTGGCTTCCCTACTTTTGAAATTTTTGGACCCAGACTGAGCCACTACTGGTTCCTACATCTTTGGCTTGCAGACAGTGTATTGTGGAACTTCATCTTGTGATCCTGTGGTTCAATTTTCCTTAATAAGCTTCCTTTAATATATACATGCATGCTATTAGTTCTGTTCTTCTGGAGAACCCTAACTATACACTCATAGAAGTGAAGTAATACGGTATCTGTCTTTTTGTGACTGGCTTATTTCACTTAGCATAATGTCCTCAAAGTCCATCCATGTTGCAGCATGTGTCAAAATGTCCTTTGTTTTTAAGGCTGAATAATAATAGTCCATTGTACATATAACATTTTGCTTATCTATTCATGTTTCAGTGGATACTTGTGTTGCTTCCATCTTTTTGTGATTGTAAATAATGTTGCTATGAACATGAGTACACAAATGTCTTTCTGAGGCCCTGCTTTCAAATCTTTTGAGTATATACCCAGAGGTGAACTTGCTGCATAATACAGTAATTCTATTTTTAATACATTCAGGAACTGCCATATTACTTTCCACAGTGGCCATACTATTATTTTACATTTCCACTAGCAGTGGAAACTCTCTGTCCCCTCATCAGCAGAAAGTAGCCAGAAAGAACATACCCCTTCCTCCTTTTTAAAACTATAAGGATGGATTGACAGAGCAGGAGCATCACCATCTTGGACAAGCATTGCCATCTTAAAGTTCACCTTGATCAAAAACTGCCTAAATCCAAAGGGCATCAGCCTAATGGCTAAGGTCAGCATGACCATAAGCCACAAATGACATCTCTGACCAGAAATATCCTAACCATAAGATAAACCCCACCCCCACCAGAGACGTGCCAGCCCTGAGATAACCTCCCCTCTGGCCAGAGAGATGTCAGGCCCGAGATTACATCCCCTCTTACCAGCGACATTCCAACGCCGCCATAAACTTCCCCTCAACAGAAATATTTCAGGCCTGGGTTGCAAGATAAGCTCTCTCCTTAAAACCAATAAATACTCTTAGTCTGTAAGAGAGAGTGCTCCTGACTGAAACTGGCCAGAAGTCCTCTCAGGTTCATTTTCCAAAATAAACCTATACTTGACTGTT
Source organism: Saimiri boliviensis (assembly GCF_048565385.1). NCBI lineage: Eukaryota > Metazoa > Chordata > Mammalia > Primates > Cebidae > Saimiri > Saimiri boliviensis. The sequence continues at coordinate 110,176,718 of NC_133452.1, forward strand.
GAGCCACTTTTTGTGTTTCTTTTCTCATTATTTAACTCTTAAAATAAGCACATCATTGAGAGCAGGGTATCCAACCTCTCAAGCACTTATCCTTTGTGTAACAAATAATCTAATTATATTTTTAAGTTATTTAAGATATACAATTATTTTTTATTATGTCACCCTAATAGTAGGTCATATTTATTTTTTCTTTCTTTTGCACCCATTAACCATCCTCACCTTCCCTGCAATACCCACTACTCTTCTGAGATGCTGGTAACAATACTTCTACTCTCTATGTCCATGATGTTAATCGATTTATTTTTAGATCCCACAAATAAGTGAGAACATGTGATATTTACCTTTCTGTGCCTGACTTATTTAACTTAACATAGTCATTTTCAGTTCCATCCATGTTGTTGCAAATGACTGGATCTCATTCTTTATATGGCCAAATTGTACTCTATTGTGTAGACGTACAATGTTTTCTTTATCCATTCATCTGTTGGTGGACACTTAGATTGCTTCCAAATCTTAGCTATTATAAACAGTGCTGCAACAAACATAGGAGTGTAGATATCTCTTTGATATACCAATTTCCTTTGTTTTGGGTATACGCCCAGCACTGGGATTGCTGGATCATATGGTAGTTCAATTTTTAACTTTTTGAGGAACTTCCAAACTGTTTTCCATAGTGGTTATACTAATTTACATTCCCACCAACAGTGTATCATGGTTTCCTTTTCTCCACATCCTTGACAGCATTTGTAGTTGCCTGTCTTTTTGATAAAGTCATTTCAACTGAGGTGAAATTAGACCTCATTGTAGTTTTGATTTCCATTTCTCTGATGATCAGTGATGTTGAGCACCTTTTCATATGCCTGTTTGCCATTTGTCTGTCTTTTAAGAAATGTCTATTCAAATCTTTTGCCCTTTTTTAAATCAGATTAATAATTTTTTTTTCCTACAGAGTTGTTTGAGCTCTCTTCTGGTTATTACTCACTTGGCAGAGGGTTAGTTTGCAGATATTGTCTCCCATTCTGTGGGTTGTCTTTTCACTTTGTTGATTGTAACCTTTGTTGTGCAGAAGCTTTCAAATTTAATGTGATGCCTTTTGTCCCTGTTTGCTTTGGTTGCCAGTGTCCTCTTACATTTGCGTTTTTCTAATGATTTATATTGTTGAGCATCTTTTTATGTGCTCATTGGCCATTTATATATTATGTTTGGAGAAATAGTTATTCAAGTTCTCTGCTGATTTTTTAATCAGATTGTTTGCTTTTCACTGTTGGATTTTAGGTGTACTCTATATATTCTAGATTTTTTTTAAAATAAAATACATAATTTGCAATATTTTCTTCCTTTTTTGCCTCTTTACTCCATTGATAGTGTATTTTAATGTACATAGATGTCAAAAAATTCATAAAGTTTAATTTTTTCTTTTGTTGCCTTGCTTTTTAAAAAGTTTTTTAAAAAGTATATCTTTAAAGTAATATCTTAAAAATATCTAAGAAATCAATTTTAAATTCAATTGTGAACACTTTGCCTTGTGGTTTTTTTCTTAGAGTTTTATAGTTTTAGGTGTTACATTTAGGTCGCTGACCCATTTTGAATTAATTTTTAAATATAGTGTTAGATAAGGATTCACTCTTATTATTTTGTACATAGATATCTAGTTTTCCTAGGACTATTTGGTAAAAAGACTATCTTTTTCCATTGAATAATTTGATATTCTGTCAAAGATTTTTGATATTCTGTCAAAGATTACTGACAGTCTGTCAATGATTTGACATTCTGTCAAAATTATTGGATATATATGAGAGTTTATTTCTGTGCTCTATTCTATTCCACTATACTATATGTCTGTCTTTATGCCAGTAACTCACTGCTTGGGTTACTATAGCTTTGTAGTGAGTTTTGAAATCACTAAATGTGAATCCTCCAGCTTTATTCTTTTTTCAAGATTGTTTAGACTGATCAGGGTCCCTTGAGATTGCATATGAGTTTTACTGTTTCTTTATATTTGCAAAAAACAATCATTGGCATTTTAATAGAAATTGTATTGAATCTGTTAATTGAGTTTTATTAAATTTGTTAATATTAAGTCTTCCAATCCATGAACATGGGATGTGTTTCTATTTATTTATATCTTCTTTAATTTCCTTTGACAATGTTTTCCTAAATTTTATTGTAGAAGTCACTCCCCTTCTAGGTTAATTCTTAAGTATTTTATTCTTTTTGATCTTGTTGTAAATAAATGTGCTTTTGTAATTACCTTTTCAGATTGCTTATTGTTAGTGTACAGTAATCCAACTATTATTACGTGTTGACTTTATAGTGTGTTGCTTTGTTAAATTTATGTTAGTTCTAACAATTTTGTGAGGGTGTGTGTATAGAATCTCAGGGAATTTTCTATATGCAATATTATATTCATTTTTTACAAAGGTTATTTTACTTTTTTTTTTCCAATTTGTGTGCTTTTTTTTTAACTTGCACAATTACTCTGGCTAACATCTCATTTTATTTAAAAAATCATTTTATTCATTATGTGCAAGACATCATACCAGATGCTTCCAGGGAAATAAAGATTAATTATATGTACTCTTATTCTTTAAGTAAGTTTTTCTTTAGGAACTCATTTGATTAGAAACTTCATGAAAGCAGAGATTTTCATCTGTTTTATTAATTGCTATTGTCCTTGCATTTAGAATAATGCTTAATACATAATAAGAGCTCACTATGGATATTAATAAATTAATTAGGAGTTTACTTTGAAAATGAAACAATAAAGAAAGAAGAAAGCCCATTACTAAATGACTGCAAAATGAATAAGGAAATAGCCAGCATCTTGATTTAACACTGAGTCAGTGCACAGGCAGCTTACAATTATATAAGTTAAATTACACATCGATTTAACTTATATAATTCAATGATTCCTTCAATAACTTATTTAAACAACAATTTATTGCTATCCTACATTCCAAAAATTATGCTCTCTGATGAGATTCTGAATGATAAAATAATACAGAAAAGTTTTGTGTTCTTGTGGAACTTACACCCTAGTAAGACAAAATTGCATCGTGGGGGAGTGGGAGGTATATTCTGATGTATGGGAGGAAAATAGGAGACAATGTCTTATGATAAAGAGTAGGATGGGGCCTGCTTAAGTAAGGAAGATGATGAAAGCTTTTCTGAAGAGTGTGCATTTAGGTGAGATTTGGTTCATATACAGGAGCTAGCAAGGTGGGGTGGGGTAGGGAGTGTTTAAAATGAATGGGAGATTCTGAGTAAGGGCATCAGGTGGGGAGCAGCTTGATGTGTTTTGGGGATGTCGGCCAACCCATGAATGGAGCCTCATGACTCAGGTAGGGAGTGGCATTAGGCACAGTTACAGAGACAGGCAGATCCAGGCCATCGTATCTATGAGTTACAGCAAGGATTTTTAAAACTGAAAGTGTCCCCAGAAATCATCTAATTCAAGTAACATTCGAACAAAGAGGACAAGATTCAATAATATCACTGATGAATGACAAATGTGGGTCTTGAAAATTTGGAGATAAAAGTTAGGATTGTACTGTGATCTATTTGAGAAAGAAAAAGAGAACAAACGATTTTTAACTGATAGAAAACTCATTCTGTTATTGAAAATTTTTTTTAAAAAGCACAGTTTTACCAAGGCAGTTAATTGGAGTTTTGGGAGCAAATGATAAAAGGTATTAGTAAAAGCCAGAATCTTAGCTGGGCATTGTCTCATGAACCACAAATTATATTTAGGTGTTACATTTAGGTCTGTAATGTATCAGAATGTAATTAAGTTCACTTGACTGGATTGTCATTGCTGCTATCTACAATAGTTGAGACGGGCTGTGGATTTCTACTTCAGTGGAAATAATGCTCTTTTTCTTTCTTTAGAAATTTTATTTTTTTAAATTTTCTTCTCAAATATATTACGCCAGTTTAAAGAATAATTTACTTACTTGCTTAAAAACAATGATTTAATTAAGCCTGTGCCTCATGAATAAGAGAGAGTTAAATCAATGTTCATTTCAGAGTTGTGAGGTAGCCATTACATGATTAATTTATACATATAAAGACATTAATTAGTAATTAAATTTCTAGCACCACAGTGGCATTTTATTTTACATTGTAAAGATTTCCTCCTGTGTTTGGGACAACAACAAATATAACAATTGTTCAACTAAATTGATCTAAAGGAACAATTAAAATAACAAAGCAATCTTCAAGGGTTATTTTTGGCTCTCAAATATTATCTGGAATCAAAACCCTGACTTATCTAATATAACTCCTAATGCAAAAAGTAAGGTAGGGAGGGGAGGAAAGACACCTGAACAGTAGCTTCTAAATATATTTGATATTATCCAACAAAAATATTATTTTACATTAGAGTCATATATGTGTGTATATGTACAAAACATATAGTATAATATACATGCAATGATATCTAAAATTGTGTATACTTTAGTAAGTGGGACACTCTAATATTTTCTTATCTGCTCTTTTTAGATATATTGCATTCCATTCTTTAAAATAAAAGCTTATCTTCTTATCTTGATCAATGAAGTTGTCTAACCAACAGGCTGACAGCCCAGAGCTTGACTATGGCATGCATCCCAGAGAAGATAAAAGGTTAAACAGAAAGATAGAAAAGACAAGAGTGTAACTGTATACAATAAAATTGATTTTGTGCATTTCTCTAAGGATTTGATGGTGAATTCACGGAGAACTCCTGGTCCTGGTGTAGCAGGAGCAGCCGCTGGAAAGGATCTCTCAGACACCGAATGCAGGAGAAAGGAATTTATTTGCAGCTGGTAGCTTGGTAGCATATATGCCCAACAGCCAAGCTCGTCCAACAAAGGGAGGTTCAGCCTTTATATAGGCTTATACTTTAGATGTTACAAGTGGAAGAATCTTAAGTTCATAGTTTTAGGACTCACATGTGAAAAGGTTTCTGTTTACAGTTTCAGGAATTACATATGAAAGGGTTTTAGTTTACAGTTTCAGGAATTACATATGAAAGGGTTCCATTTTACAGTTTTAGGACTCACATGTGAAAAGGTTTATGGTTTGATCTTGTTTTAAGTAAAAATTGTGTCTTCTGAAGTTTCCCCAAGGCCTAGCCTGTTGTTTTCGGGAAGGAGATTTCAGGAGGCGCCAGCTGGCCTGCTCTCTCTTCTATTGAGATGCACAGTGGATGTGACAGAGCGGGGAGGGAATCCCAAATGCCTGGGTCTCCCTCACTGGTATTTGAAAGCCCACCTGTGAGGAGGAAACTGGACAGGCAACATAGAAGACTAGGCCATTTGCTTCCTAGCGAACTCTTAGCAAAGACAAAAATAAGGGGGAAAAAATAAATTGAGAGCCTTGTTTGAAGAGCAGAGGAGTAATGAGTATTTGTTTAAGGAAGAATTGAAGGAGTTCCTAGTATCTTGTAAGATCTTGTGTCTGAGGAAGAGTCCTGGGAAACAGTAGGTGCAAGCAGCAAGAAGTGACTTTATTCTAAGAAAAGGGACGAGACTATCAGTCAGCAGCTGTGGATGCCATGTATAAGTTTCCTAATGATGGTTCCCATTAAAAATTTAGACCTACTTTTAATGTCTAAATTTAGTCTACCTACATAAAGTTTGCTATATTGTCATAGAATAATTTCTGCTAATTAAGGTAGTTCATATAATTTTGTAACAAGACTGCGTGGTGAGTTAAGGAAAAGCAGATTATTTTGCATCTAACAATATTTCACCAAATTGGTTAAGATGAGTTATTATGAAAGTTTGCATAAATATTTGAGCGACACCGGGGCTCATTTGGAGTATTTTTAATGATTGCTTGCTTTGCTATAAATCACATCTCTGCATCTCTTGTCAGAACTGAGGTAATATCAGAGATGTGAGCACAGTGTAGCCAATGGCAGAAAGAAGGATAATCAGGTGATAGGTTGTTTGAGGCCTGATGTAGTGGAAAGAACGTATATTCCCCTGAGACATGTTTGATCCTGAGAATACCTTGGACTATGAGTGAATAAGTATTGAGAGGATGCCACTGACCATGTTGGTACCTCTGCAGTTTAGGAGGACAAGTAATACAGGAATCCTTTGAGCCAGAGTTATCTTTAGAATCCCCTAAAGCAGGAGTCGGCAAACTTATTCTACAAAGGGTTCAACAGGAAGCACTTTTGCTTTGTGGCCTGTGAGATTTTTGTCTCACCTTCACAACTCTGCTGTTGTTGAAATGAGTCATTGGTAAACAAGTAGATGTGACTATGTTACAATAAAACTTATTTACCAAAACAGGAAGAGGACTGGTTTGGTCTATGGGCTGCATTTTGCTGACTCCTACCCTAGACAGACACCTGACTGTAGGGAGAGCTACAGTATTTTTGTAGGAAACTGTTTACTTCTTTTTTTGTGAAGAGAACTCTCATTGGCTATTAAATTGCCCAGGTAGCCCCAAGTCTTGCAAAAGCTGATAGAGGAGAAGAGCAAGAGCGGTTAGAAGCAAGATTGCTTCCTGAGAAGCTCCACACTTAACAGCTCTGGCATTGCCTGCAGCTGGGTCAAAGCAATTGTGCCTGAAAAGCCCCTTAGATGCTGCCTGAGAATGTATTCTTTCTCCTAGGTGTTTATCACCTTGCTTTCCTTTCTGCCACAATTCCATACCTCCTCTAGGCCAAAGAGATACTTCCCATAGCCATTAGGTTTTCTATTTGCTTCTTTATATTTCAGTTTTCCAGCATCTTCTATAATTTATTGAATCTTAATTTAAAAACTCAGAGGAGAAAACCGTAGCCCAAGTAAGTGAAATAAAGCTGCGGGAATCAAGCTAAGTAGGCACAACCAAAACTGGCTCCTGACTCCAAAGACAGCCATCTTCCCAAGATACCACACCTTCCTCCCTAGAGATTCAATACGTTCCCAATGAAAATCCATACCCATAAATCTGCTACAATCCAAACTGCACAAATATTGAGCATGACTTTACTCTCAGCTTTGAAGTGAGTGATAGCCTTTCCAGTGTCATGGCAAAGAAAATGTTTTCTTCCAAAGCCCATCTCCACCTTCCTCAGATATCTAGGGAATTTGGTTCCTAAGAGAATCCTTTGGTTTCTACTTTATCCATAGCCCAGATTCTAATAACAGTTCAGTAAGAGCTTTCTTTCCATTCTGAATTTCAGAGAGCAGAAACGTATCTTGGGGATATTCAGAAAAATGTGGTGAAATTGTTTATCTCTAGTCTTCCCTGAACATTTTAGTGGGTGCCTTCACTGGAGAAAAAGCCAGATAGGTCAGATTTCTGAGCATGCATCACTTGTCCTTCCACATGAAAGGATAAGTATAGTGGCTCAGAGGGCAGGTTCTGGAGCCGTACTGCTTGGCTTAGTAGCTGAGTCTCTCCGTTTCCTCATCTGTAAAATGGGGATAATTATAATACATCATTGGGTTGTTATGAGGATTACAGATAAAGTACTTGGAACAGTGTCCAGCATATCATAAAAATTCAATAAACATAAAAAAGAACTAAGATACAAATAAATAAAGAAAAAAAAAGGAGGAATAGATAGTACATGTTCTCATGTAAAATTACACTAGTTTTCCTCTGAGGATCCATTAAAATTAAACAGTTCACAATCATGATATCATTTATTTCCTCTCTCTTTGATTTTTCCTTTTTCTCCAGGGTACAGGGAAGAATCTTTGATTTTTACAATGTCACAAATAAATTCAGAGCAAGTTAGAATAATTTTTAAAATTTCTTGTGCATACTCTTGGTTCATGAACCAGGCGATCTCAAACCAAAAGTGATAAGAAGTCCTGCTCACAGCAGTTAACAGCACAATTTATAAAGCGAAAAGGAGGAGGTATTTTGACCTTTTCTGTGATTGGCGATTACACATTAATAGTCTTTTTTGGGGGCAAGTAGAGCTGTTTAAGCTGATCTTTCTATAGCTGATTGGTTTAATTTCACTGAATCATGCTGACAAGCATATAAAGCTTACATTTTCTGTTTCATTTATGATTAGAGCTAGCATTTTGGGCAAATCAGGATGAGTTAAATTCTGATTACATGGTTATGAATGGTTGGCTTTTAAATGTATATGAACTTTAGGCTGTACTTTTATTTTTTAATTTTTTAACTATGGGCTTCTTATCATTTGAGGAAGGTGGCGGCTATTGTACTGATTTGGAAGCTTCAGTATTTGAAATGTGACTCTGTGAATTGCTTTTTATATGATGAAATAGAAAATGGCACCATGATCAAAGTTGATTCCCCTCTCTCTCAGTTTTCTAAAGTACAACTAAGTTTTATAATATACACCTTGGAGAATTATTGTGTATATACAGTGCCAAACACAATAAAAAGTTCCAGTAGTTGCTCAGTAAATTAAGGTTATTATGACTATTTTATTATGTTTTTATTCTCTTGTCATCATGTGAAGCTTAAGGAAAAGAACAGTGAACTAGGAGGCTGCTGGACCCACCTCTGCCAAGAACTACCTATGAGACTTCACCTGTCTTATCTGTATATGTCTTTTCTCTTTGAGAAGATGAAGAAGTAGTATTAACCATGTTACCTTGAGTGAGGTATGGTGAGGCCAAATGCATATCAAAAGAGAGAAACCAGAAAGAGTTTCACAGTTTTGTTATTCACATTTCCCTGGGAAAAACACAGCCTTGCCATGCTGGGAATGAGGAAAGCACTGGGGTTGGTTACGAGGCAGAGGAAGAATGGGACACTGTGCATAGGCACATTTTTTGTGGTTTCTGCAGGAAGAAAAGGGTGATGCAGGGTGAATAAGCTCAGGATTGGCTACTTTGCATAATATCAGCTGGCTCTTGTCATAAGGTTTGCCTCTGGTTATCTGGTCCCTGTCATGGGGCAATTAGGGCACAGTTGCCTGGAGCATGAAGTCAGATAAGGGAAGTGGTTGAGGTGTGAACTTAATTGGTTACTCAAAAAAGTAACAACTGTCCTCTAGCCAGTGCCTCAAAGCTGGGTCAAATCAACACATGAAAAGTTGTATTACAGAAGTTAAAGTAGACAAACTTAAGATCCTTTCCAGGGTTATCTTCTGATGTGAGAATCAGTAAGTCGCTTGCTTGGCAATGGTTGGGCCAGAATATATTTGCCACACTTGTGCAAGCAGGGCTGGCACGGTCTTCCCTTGGAGAGATCGGCCAGGACTACTAGTGCTTCTGCTTACAGACTTGCCCGCAAGAAGCACTGAGGATCCTTTCCACTGAGCAATAACCAGCCAGGAAGGTCTGGCTTGGACACAATAGTCATTTTCCAGTTTACAATAAGGTCAAGTTTCTCATCTTGTTCTGTCTCTTACAGACCTGTATTCCAGAAGGACTTTCTATTGACTTTCTAAATAACAGTAGAATCTGGCCTCAAATGCTCAAAGGACTTTAAACACTGATTGCAAACTAATTGATATGTCAACCCATTCCTGAAACTGCAGTTCCCTTCAGGGTAGAAGGCAGCAAGTGGTAAGTACTGTGCAGCATCACAAAATAGCATCCTGGCTTGCAAAATAAAGACTACCTGATCTAACTCAAAGGTTGATAGAATCCAATTAATGACAATTTGAATCTAGCCTGGGGTGAAAGTGCAAAGTACAAGAGAAAGCATAGCTTAGATAATTTCCAATTTACATTGGATCTTAGCATTTTGCTGGTATAATATCTGCAATTTCCTAACCTCTGTACTTTGAAATACATAACATTAGCATTTTAACTGTTTTAAGTTGATGAAATAAGCTTAAAATGAAATACAAAAATAATATTAAAAGAGAAGAAAGGCAGATATCTTTGGGGGAAATTCTAATTGCAATAAATCTGGGCTCCAAAATATAAATTATACTCATAATCACATTCTAACTCTGCTTTTTAAAATAGTATTTTATTAGCTGACAAATGCTTATGGTTATCTAATTGAAGATTAGTTGACTTCCCAAACTAGAATGAAAGCAGGAATTTACTTGTCTTGTTGACTGTGGCACCTTTACCACCTACCATTTAATAGATACTTCAAAACATTTGTTAAATATTTACAGGTAAAATGATAACATTTACAAATTTTAGCTACCATTAGCACTAATAAGAAAACTTTATTTGCAATAAAAAAATTTAATAGTGTTGTTGCTGCACTTTTCTTAACACATGATTTTGCAAATAGTCATACAATTGTAGAGCCAAACATCTAAGTGTGAACCTAGCAAACTTCAGTGAGGCACACCCAGTTCTTTTCCAACTCTCAGGTCAAAGCCACCCACATGTGATATCAATAGATGATCATTCTTTTTGTTGACTCTTCCATCTAGTAGTTCATTTGCTTTATTTTTGGATAATTAGCCTCATTCAGCTAATACAATTTACAACTTTATAATCTAATTCATAAAATAGCTTTTTTGGAGAAATGAGGATGAACTTCTTAAGTATTAAGATAGAGAATATGTGTGAATGTTGAATACCTATCCTAACTTGCGCCATGATAAACTCATCACACTCAACAATATAGCTTATTTTATTGATGAATCATGGTTGTAGTTATGAGCAAGCAATGATGTAATATGTATCCATCTGAAGATGGAGAAGAATATGATGTGAGGCATTGGGATATATGCCAATTGTTCCAGCAGTGGCCTGAAACTTAATGTTTTCCAAGAAGACCTCCATGAAAACGGATTCTTTGCCCATTTCCTTTTCTCTTGAAGATGTAAAAAATCCTAACTTCCTAGGAACTATAAAGCTGACTATATTTTTGAAAATGAATTAGCAAATTGAAGATTAAAACACCGGTTTTCTTATGGTTCAGCAATTATTGCATTGGCTTTCTAAAAATGATAACTTGGCAGCTTCAGGGAGAGGCCATTTCCTGATGGTCCACACCTATTAACATCAAAATGTTAATTTATTGCAGACACCAGGGAGCAGCAACTTCCTGGGCATGCACGTTAAGAGACAAAATTGAGGAAGTATGATCTGGGTACATCTATGGGAAACAGGAAAAAAGATTCAGATGGGCATGCATATAACTCCCTAAACACACTGGGTATGCTCAGTCCAAGAGTAAGGAGGACACTGCACATGCAGGAAGCCCACCCTAAGGAAAGAATCACGGGAAAGAGACGGGCCCATACAGTCTCAGGATCAAGGTTAAAGGCCCTTCTCTTCTCTCTTCTCTTTTGGACCTCAGTGCTCACTTGGGTCTCTTTCAAGCACACCTCCCTTACTTTCCTGGTCTAAAGCCTTTTTAAATAAACTTCCACTCCGGCTCTGGAACTCACCTGCATCTCGTTTTCTGCATTATGCTTTTCAGTCAAAGCCTTTCTTTTGAGGAGGGAAGGACTGAAGTTGCTATGGACTCATATGGATATACCTCTGGTAACTCAGGGTAACTCAGGTATCTTCTACCAGTAAAATACTCTATTCTAGGACCTGTGCCAACTGTTAAAGATGTTTTAATAAAGTGGTTCTATTCATACTGTAAAATGTCTAATACTGTATATTTTGTTGAAAAATTGGTTATCTGAGTTTTTAAAAAATGTATATCTCAAGGTTTGATGATTGAAATAAATGTTTAGAAATAACAAGTGAGAAGGGTCTATATTCAAAGCATGGGCAGCCATAACTCTTAGTGGCTCCTAATGCACTAAATCTCTCTCATAAAATTTAAGTTTTATAGTCCCTGTACAACTGAGGTTGACACTTGTTAGCTGGCTAGTTTACTTTTGTAAAATATCCCTTCAGTTGCTAGCAAGCAAAGGGAAGAGTAGTGACATCAAGTATTTGCTGAACTCTGTAGGATAAAGGAAGCCGAGATTAGCTGTTGTTTTGGCAGTATCTCTGGATAAACAGTCTTGTCGAAAGAAAAAAATGAGATCACTTATTATTGAGAGTAAGACAACAACAAAACACATATGGATTGAAGAGAAAAGAAAGTTTACAAGAGGCAGAATAGAGAATGCGATGAAGAATAAGTAGGTGATAAGTAAGAGGTTTGTTTAGCAACAGAGAGAGCCCAGATGGAAATAAAAAATAGATGAGATCAACACTATTCTGTTCCTTTCTGTAGCATCTCTGTGCAAACAGATAGATTTCTTATCTGGAGGATTTACTGGGCCAAAACAAAATGTGCTTTACTTATCTCTCAGGGAGTTAGAGCCCATGAAAAAACTTGAGACTGTCTTGAGCAAGGGTAAGAGAAGGGGTTGAAATACGGTGAATTTTTGAAAAACATCAAATTTTTTGAAGTTCAAGGAGATTAAAGATGTTGAGAAAAACTTCAGAGCAGACAGGTGGAAATTTGTCTATCATAGATCTAGCATATACAGGGATCTGAGAGGCAAATCACAGTGGAATATAACATAGGAAGAGATGAAAACTGTTGGATGGAAATGAGAGTTCCAAAAATAGTAACAGTCAGAACCTGTTGATACAAACAATGTTTTGAGAGGAAGAGAAGAAATACAATCTGTAATATGAGCAGTCTGAGAATAAACAGAATATTGGAGATAGCAAGACATTTGGCAGGGGATGGGCTTGAATACATATTTTAAGCAAGTAATCCCCCATGACCTCCCATTAGTGATATCAAGAACATATAATTTTAAGACTACCGTATTATTTTGCTGACTCCCAGAAATAATTCCTTAAAAAAAAAAAGCAAAATAACAACAAAAAGAAATGCTTGACTTTCTGGTATCTGTCTCAACTAACTGGATATCTTCTGCCATTCAAAATCAGGATCATAACAAATACTTTTACAGGCGCTAATAATGAATGATCTTTATAACCCACTGTGGCCCAGAGAAGGGTCTACATTCAAAGCATGGGCAGCTGTAACTCTTAGTGCCTCCTAAGGTGCTAAATCTTTCCCTTAATATTTAACCTGTTCCCTCCATTCCAGAAAATAGGGGTTACATTAACAAACCAGTTTCTTCCTGTTAACTGACAAGTGCTTTATACTTGGTAGAAAGAAATTCTTTGTGTCATGATAATTCCCAGTCTGGAGAACATCAGATTATTTTCAGCTTCCCTGTTCTATTTATTCTAGACAGCCATTCAGCCTTTAAGGACCAACTGTGAATACATAACTAGAGCCTGGTTATGGGCAAAGTCTAGATTCAGGAGACATCAAATAATTCATTATCTTTGTATGTAGGGGTCAGTTTTATAGTCCTTGTGCAACTGAGGTTGACACTCATTAGCCTTCTAGTTTGCTTTTGTAATATATTCCTAGCAAGCAAAGGGAAGAATAATGATGTCAAGTATTTGTTGAGCTATGCAGGATAAGCCGTTGTTTTTGCAATATTGGGCAGCCTTCTGTTATCACGATCCAAGAATTTCCCAGAGAGTACAAACGTCATGTATCACTGAATATCTGAAGAGTCTGGGAATGGGGCTACCATTCTGGAAGGTTTATTAATATACTGTTAAATGCATAGCTAGAATTCAAATGGTACAAAAAGGTTATCATGAAAAGAAGAATTCTGCTCTCCATATCTCCCCAACCACATTCTTCTCTGCTCAAGCCTGTACCATATTTCAGTTTTCATTTTTAAAATCTGTTTGATGTCCTAGAGCCATTCAGTGTAGATAAGCATAGACCATATATTTATATTCATACCTTTAATAACAATAAATGATAGCATGATTTGTAATTTTTTTTTGTATTTAGCAACATTTTTTTTTTTTTTGGCGAGTATTCTTTGCCATCACATAAAGTTCTGCCTCATTCTTTTATGATGGGTTAGAAAGAATCCTTTTTTATTTTCTTGTTACCTGTTGGTGAATGTCAGGACATTTCCAGTCCTTTAATGTTGCCTACAATGCTTCTGTGAATATTCCTATCTATATCATTTCCTCCTATGTGAATATATTTGTATGGTAAAGTTCTATAAGTGAAATTTCTGGGACAAATGTTATATGCATTTAAAATTTTTGCCAGATTCTCCTCCGTAGAAGTAACACAGGAGTGCTGCGAAGGGAAGAGTGTGTGGTCTCTTTAAATGATACAGAAACGGGAAGGAAGTGCTGGGTAGAGGAGGGTGTGGTCCCTGGCTAGGGCTCCACCCCCATGAACCTATCTGCGGATAGTCACTCCTGCCTTCCGCTCAAATGCCGCATTTCCCAAGAGCACCCTGGGCCTATAAACGCCGGAAGCCCTAGGCGGCACAGGTGCAGAAGCGGCTGGACTTCGTGAGGGACACAGAGGCGGCAGAAGAGGTGAGTCACTGGTCGTGTAGTAGGTCTCGAGAGGACCACGGGCAAACGAGCACAGGTAAGAACTCGCAGGACACAGAAAGCCCTCTGTACTTGCAACAAGGTGAAGGGTCCAACAGAGCTGGTTAACACAGCCCACCTGTAGACTGCAAACTAAGAGAGCACCTAGTAACACACGCCCACTGAGGCTTCAGGAGCCGTAAACTTTCACCTCTAAACGCTGCAGTGGGGTCGGAGCCCCACAGCCTGCGGGTCCCTATGCTCCGCTCGAGGTGGGGCATTGAAGAAGCAAGCCTCACCCCCATGTCATGTGCTAGGAGGGGGACCAGGGAACCTTTCCTGTTTCAGAAGTAACAATTAAAGTTCTCACTAGCAATGTGTAAGATTACCTGTGAATACGCATACTCACCGACACAAGGTGTTATCAGATGTTTTATCTTTTTCAATCCTACAGATTCAAAATACATCTCATAACTTTAATATTTTAAAAATCATTTCCTATGTTAGGGCCACTTAATTTTCCTTTTCTGTAATATTTTGTTTGTTTCATTTGCGGAATTCAGAGGGGAAAACAGTGCCTTGAGAACAAAGCACTCTTTCTCCAAATTGTAAGAATTAAAAATTTGCATATTTAGGAATTTGCAACATTAACAGGTATTATATTTGTTAGGTCAGTTTAGCAGATTGCTAAATTAAATTTTTCAATAAACTCTAGTAGTACACAACACTTTTAAAAAATGAATACCTAATTTAGTGGCTCCTTATTTCAATTTTACATATTAAAAGCAAGTAACTATTTCAGACCTAAGAAAAGAAATATTAGGAACTGAATATCACTTGCTCCAAAGAAGAAATAAAAGGCTTGAATTGGGGATCAGTTTATACTTTGTCAATGGATTCTCATTATTCTGCCACTGTCTAATCTTTGAGAAATGTTGTGCATAGAAATAAGATCAAAGTATTTGCCACAGACTACAATTCCTGTTTTGCTGTGAAGTAGCTTTATGGACACAGCCAAATCATCTAAATTTCCTGGTTCCTAGTTTAGCTATAGATATATTGAGTTGAATTTTGATGCTTGAAAAGTCCAAAGATGGCCGACGTCACAGAAAATATGTGTCATAATTCCAGGTGTTCTAATAAGACAGATACATTATTCAGTGGTATTCACTAAATGTTATAAATAGAACTAGTGTCACAAATATTTCAAACCCAACGTTTCCACATTCTAGGTAAATTTAATTATTCACTTGCTACTGTGAACCCCTATACTTGTACAAGTTACAATTACAACAAGTTACCTGAAAAGCTTTTGTGCTTTGGTAGTAAAGAAAATGAATTCACATACAGAATTTATGTGACCAGATTAGTTGACTATATGCAAATGTTAATTATTCTTCCTCTGACAGTTTGTGTCCACACAATTGACCAGATTAGGAGTGTCTCAGTTTGTCTAATGCAGTGATTTTCAACAATGAGAAGTTTTACCACCAGGGTATTCTTGGTAACGTTTGTAGACCCTTTTTGTTTTCACAAGGGCAAGGAAGGGGATCCTACTGGCATCTGGTGCATGTCAGCCAAATATGCTACTAAGCTTTCTGCAATGCAGAGGATGCAAAAACAAAGAATTGTATGGCCCAAAGTGTCAACAGATCTGAAGTCTAATGACGTAAGATTTAACTAGTTCTTACATTACTAGATTACTCTCAAAGAGACTGATGTAACTATTACATCAACCTTAAACATAAACAATGATAATTTTGGTCCAGTAGTTTTTCTTCCACAAACTGGTGCATATGCTGTCTTAAATGTGTGCTGCTTTTTGCTTAATGTAGTTGGTGTACTGAGATTCATTACATTTGATGTCATGGTACATTCTAATTAGTCTAAGATTAAACATTTCCCCAAACTCAAGGTGGTAAATTATGTCAGAGCTAAGATTAAAACCCCTGTGGGACACATGATTGCCTGTTATCCTATTAGTTTATAATCAGCCTTTGGTACTTTCTCCGGTATTCCTCCAGCCTCCTAACTACTTCTCTCCCACTACTAACCATCCTGCTTTCAGCTCTGACTTCTTTCAGAAGATCTGCTTTCTTTGTTGCACTATGGATGTCCTAGGGAAAGAGAAATATAATATTCAGTGAACCTGTAGCAGTCAGAGCATGTTTTGCTTAAAGTTATAAAGTGAAAAAAGTTCTCTTTTTACTCTATTAATATAGCAAACTAATTAAACAATTCAAAAAAGGCCTAGGTAATAGCCAATTGTATAGGTAAACGTTTATATATATATATAATTTATTGAATCAACTGTGTGTTTGGCTTCATGAAGAACCAGTGACAGAGCACTAATGGAATTTGGATGTTTAATGTATAATATGCATATTGCTAATCTTTTAAAATTAACATATGCTTCAAATGCATCTGGTTGTTTTAGAAATAGCATATAAAGTTCACAGTTACAGCACATGGATGGTTTGTATACTTACAGAAGTGTGAAATCATTATGAGAGAATAATTGAGCAATTACAAACTTTTCTTTCTTATGGGAAGTTTGATAAAAATAATAGCTCTGTGTGATTATATTAGTCCATTTGCACTTCTGGAAAGAAATACCTGAGGCTGGGTAATTTATAAAGAAAAGAGGTTTATTTAGTTCACAATTCTGCAGGCTTTACATGATGCATAGTGCCAACATCTGCTTCTGGTGAGGGCCTCAGGGCACTTACAGTCCTGGTGATAGGTGAAGAGGAGCCAGTGTGTCACATGGCAAGGGAAGGAGCAAGAGAAAGGGAGCAAGAAAGAGAGGAAGGAGGTGCCAGTCTCTTTTAAACAACCAGACTGTGCATGAGAACTCACTCATTACCTCGAGGACAGCACGAAGATATTCATGAGGGATCTACACCCATAACCTAAATACCTCCCATTATGCCCCACCTCCAACATTGAAAGTCACATTTCGACATGAGTTTTGGAGGGAACAAAACATCCAAACTATTTCAACAATAAAATTAACACATTTTACCAATATATGGCACAAATTTTTATTGTTTTGATGTATTATGTTTTCTAACCCCCATAGAAAGACAGAGAAAAGAGAAGGTAACTTGTTTTATTAGTTTTAAAAAAATGGGCAGTTGAGAAAAAGGTTTTTTTTTTTCTTTTTAAAAATTATGGTTACCACATTTTATTTAATAATAAAATACGATTCCAATTAGCATATATATCCTGTAGCTTACAATCTTAACCACATTTATGTTCACAAGAATTCTAAACTATTGTTGCTAAGTTTTGTGCTTCCTTAGAAAATGATGATGAAACTGTGTATTGATATTAACAGTCTATCATGTACCATCTGCATTAAAAAAGTCACATTTTTCATAACATCTGGATCTCTCAGTAGTTCTGTCCTTTTTATTAGCTTAGAAAACATCTTCAGGAAATGATGTTCAAAAGATGCTTGTGACCTCTGGGAAGACTCATGTCTATGCATCAGAATCCCAGTGGGGAATTTGCAGTACCCCGGTATTTGGAGATACATAAAAATTTTCTGAGACTTTCTACAATCTTTTCACTGTACATTTCATTACCTTTATAAGGATAAATGTTCAATGAGCTAAGGAAATTTAATACATGTTTTAACATGCTTGTTGCCTTTATCATACATATCTGGATATTAATTTAGCTAAATAGGGTATTTGATTCTAGAAAATATCTCTTGAATAGACAGCAAAGATGTTTTGCAGAAAGAAAATGAAATTTAAGCATTGAAAGCAATAAAATGAGAATAAGAAGCATATTAAAGGTAGAAGATTAGTTACTTTGCTGAAAAATAAATTCCTAGGTCATACAGATTTTGAGTGTGATATTATGATGCTTCCTATGGAATTGAATAAAACCTGCAGATGGTATTACTGTCAGAAGATTGGCAAACTGAGAAAAAAAATCAAAATTCGTATGAAGTATCTATTCCAGTGAGGACAAATTGCTATCTCGTTTATGAAAAAAAATTTCTGGTATAATTAACCTTTCATTAGCTGGATGACTGATTCCCTAGGGTTTGTTACTTGTTAAAGGGTCAGGGTCAGACGCAGCTACTGGCAAATTGAACATTTCAGCTGTACCAGTAGCCAGGTCAGTCTTAGAGAGGGAAAATCTATTGAGCCCTTGGATAGCATCTGTTTTTTTCAATATGGACCCCTTGCTAATAAGCTTAATGAACAATCACTGAGTTGGCTGTACAATGAGGTAGATTAATATCTACAGAGAACATCATTATATCCATTTGATTATTGAAAGTCTCATTTGCAGCCTCATTTTTTGAAAACATTCACCTAAGATAAAAATACTCCTACATTTAAGACCCAGTCTACTAAATAACTTGTTCTCAAACCACCTTGTCTTCAATCATCCAGTCTTACTCATTCCAAGTTCTTGTTTATCCATCGAACTATTACCCAGGAATCATTGAATCACAAGAATAACTATTGAAATTTCTGGTTATCATTAGTATTTTCTAACATCAGTGTGCCCTTCATGGTCACATAAGTGAGACTGTCACATAAATCTACTTCCATCAAGTGACAATGTGTCCTGCTGAGAAACCTGAATAACTGGTTAAAATGTTTCCTTCTCAATTATGTGATCATAGGGAACCCAACCCAGGCTAGGGGTCGAGACGGGGTTGGCAGTGGAAGTTTAGGCATAACATTCACAGGAAAAAGCGGCTTATCAAACTCCCTTGTACATTTAGCACCTACGTATACTCAGTCTCATATACACTATGTTCACTTTGTATGCTTCTGTGGACACCACAACTATGTGTCTTGATAAGATGATACCCAGTTAATTAAGGTAATTCAGGTTCATGATTCTCTCCTAGAAGTTAAGTATTTCATTTTTATTGGAGCTTAGAAGGAAGGCAAAAGCTGCCTATCAAAAGAATATTTACTTTCAAACTTTAGGGACATCTGCTGTAAATTTTTTACCAAAATGCAAGAGTCATTATTCAGCATCACAATCTGGCATAGATATTTCAAGAACATTGCGTCTATGGTCTAGTCATATCAGTCATAGCAGAGAGCTGTCTTTTGTTCAAGACCCATTCAAAGCTGGCAGCCTTTGGCTCATTCAGCAAATGAGTTGTAACAGCATATCCAAATGTACCATTTGTTACCTTGAAAATGGAAGGAATTTCACCAAATACTGTGTCTCCTACTTTGAGTTAGAATTTGCAAGGTCAATGCTTTCTGGAAGGTTTGTATAAAAATTTAAGTAAACTATCTCACATAAAAACAGACTATCAGTACTAAGAAGTGAAGTGTTGCTCTAAAGATATCTGCAAAGGTATAAATAGGCAGCTTTGGAACTGGGTAATGGGCAGAGGTTTGAAGAGTTTGGTGTGTTCAAAAGAAAACTGAAAAATAGGCAAAGTTTGCAGCATCTTAGAAATTGGTGTAATGGTTGTGACAAAGGGTGTATAGAAACATAGACAGTGAAGGTCACGCTGATGAGGTCTCAGGTGGAAATGAGAAACTTCTGGGAACTGTAGAAAAGGCAACCCGTGTATACCATAGAAAAGAACTTCACTGCATCATGTTCATGCCTTAGAGTTTTGTGGAAAGCCGAACTTAAGAGGGATGATCAAAGGTATCTGGAAGATAGTTTTAAGCAGCAAAACATTAAAGAACTGCTGTGGTTACTTATAACAGCTTATGATAAGAAAGAGCAGCAAAACAATGACCTAAAGGTGGAACTTATAATTACAAGAGAAGTAGAGTGAACATTTAAAAAAAATTACAGTGTGGTCATGTGGTAGAGAGGGAAAGAATGTTTTCAGGAAAGGAATCCAAGGGTGTTATGAAGTAACCACTTGCTAGATAGCACAGATAAAACAGAGCTGGGTGCTACTAGTCAAGACAGTGAGCAAAAGATCCCCAAAGGCATTTCAGAAATCCATGATGTGCCTCCCATGAAAGACCCAGAGGTCTAGGAGAACAGAATTGTTTCAAGAAACTGGCCTTTGGCACTATTGCCCTGCATCACCTCAGCATTCTGCTACCTGCATCCTGATCACATTGGCTCTATCTGCAAATGACCCCAGGTACTGCTCAGACTGCTACTCCAGAGATTACAAGCCATAAGATGTAGTAGCATCTGTGTGGTGCTATATATGCAAGCACCCAGAGTGCAAGAGTGGTAGGTGCTTGGCATTTTCCATCTAGATTTTAAAGGATAGATTGAAAAGCTCCACAGGGCAGAGTCACTACAGAGAGCCTCTACTAGAGAAGTACCTAGCGAAGCTGTGGGAGCAGGAGCAGTACCCTCTAGACTGCATAATTATAGAGCCACTGGCAGTGTGAAACCCCATTCCTAGTACCAATTTTCTGTCAGTCTGTTTTGTTTTGCTATAAAGGAATGCATGAGGCTGGAACATCATAAGAACAAGATGTTTATTTGGCACATGATTCTTCAGTCTGCACAGTGAGCATGGTACTGGTATCTGCTTTAGGTGAGGGCCTCAGGTTGCTTCCACTTGTGGTAGAAGGTGAAAGGTCTGATGTGTGTGAAGATCACATGAGAAGAGTGGAAGCAAAAGAGAGGAAGAAGGTTCCAGGCTCTTTTTAACAACCAGCTTTTGAGGGAAGTAATATAGCAAGAACTCAAACCTGAAGGAAAGCGTTAGTCTTTTTATGAGGGCTCCACCCTTATGATACAAACACTTCTCAGTAGGCCCCATATCTAATGTTGGGAATCAAATTTCAACATAAGATTTGGAGGGGAAAAACATTGAAACTACAGCATGCCCTATGGGCCGTCTGTAAATAATTGGGGCTCAACAATGCTAGATCTATGCCCAAGCAGATAATTTTGAGGTATATTTCACAGCTCGACAGGAAGCAGAACAGTACCAAGTATTTCTTACTTCCTACTTCCTGTCGTGAGGCAACCATTACCATATGGCATGGAATCCTGTGGAAACCTGTTCATATTTCATCCCTTCACAATTTTGAACTACACAGTTTGACCAATGGGAAATGGAGCTAGTGAATAAATTGTTCTCTTTCTATTTCTTAGGGAGATAGTTCAGCAGTACATTCTCTACAACTTAGAAGGTTTAAGGTGAATTGACTGACTCAATAAAATGGTTCTCTTACCTTTCCTGTTTTACTTTTTCAAGTTCTTTACTCTTCTTTCCTTGGATTACCTCCTAAGTAAACTACCTGCATGCATCACACTCTGCTTTATGAAGTGATATGGGCTAAGAAAAATGGGAAACATGCCTTGGACTTCTTGGCCATTAGCTTTACTTAAGTGGCTAGTGCCATTTATCCCCTGCTTTCTGACACCTGTCTTACAAAGGCCTCTGTAGTTTCATTTTCTGTTTTACCTCATTCTCTGAGCATGATGTCATCACCAAAGAAGATCAGAATGATGCCTTGGAGACTGTGGGATGATCAAGCATCCTGTGGACTTAATTGTAGTACAGTTATGAAGAGCCAGTAAAAACTTGCTGTGGCATGCTAGGTGTGTGCAGCTGTCCCTGTCAGGTGAAAACAAATAGCTTCTAGGATTTTCTAACTCAGATGGAAGTGAGAAAAAAACAGAGCTCAATAAATACATATCAGGTGCTCAGAACTGTGGTGATTTACTCCAGGAAATAGTCCCCATCTGGAATAGCAGCTGTGATTAGAATCACTACCTGATTATGTTAATTACATAAAATTTCCAAGAGTCCTCTGTCTGCACAGGCCAGTCAAGTTAAATGGTGATATGTTAGGAATCATCGTGCCTACTATTTTTCAGTCTTTAGTGGTGATTCCCACAGAGATGTATAGTATTTTTAGTTTATTATTTTGATAGGAGGTGCTCAAGAGGCTTTTCCTAGCTTTATCAAAAATACTCTTAACTCCATTAGTGAATGCTGGTTCAGAAGTTTATTTTTTATCTACATTCTTGAAAACAGCAAGATTTTAACACAAGTTGGGCTTGGGATACCATTGGGCCCCTAATAAGATGAAATTTGTTCAAGCTCCATTTTGTACCTGAAGCATAATTTGTTCCCTGAAAACTCATTTAAACCTGCTTCAGTATTGTTGTCTTCTGCCAGAGCCCAAACAGTACTCGAATGCCTGTACTTTCTCCAGCTGTGATTATGTGATAGTTCTGGCTAAGAGGAATTCAGAAGCACCTGAAGAGGACTGTATTTCCTGAATAAGGCTGGCAAAGTCACATGAATAAAATATTTAACTTTGTCTTTTGCCTCACTTTCTTCTTCCTGCCTAAACGCAGATGCAGTGCCCAAAAAGTACAGATCCCTTATATAGCTCCTTTTAAACTGCTCCTTACGTAACAAACGAGAAAGGGTATAGCCTCTGACGTGTCTTTGCACCAGTTTGGTAGGTTTTTCTTATGCTATGATTCACATACGTAACTGAATAGATAGGCCACGCAAGTTATGTCAGCCCCTCCTCTGAGCAGTGACCACACAGCCCAATCATTTTGGAAGAGTGTATGTTTTTTTTTCCTTTTACCCATCCCACAGTTATGCCACTGTAAGATAAAAGTTACATTGAAAACTGCTAGGAGAAAAATTTGCTATACAGACTGATAGTATTTCTTTCTTTGGTTTTATCTTTCCCTTCCTGTCCAAGTAACTCTTAGTCCTGAACTGACTCAAATCTGGGATTAGGCAAGGAGCCGTGACTATGGTTATGCTATTAGTGTTACATCTCCATCATCAGACTGAGAATGTCTTTACTTATGGGAAGTACATAGACCTCAGTTGGCTTGGCATCTATTTGAACAAGTAGATTTCATGGTCAATAATGATTTCAATAATCTCTATAGGTGATACTATTTTGCTTACCACACCATCCCTACTGAGTATTACAGGAGTCATGGTTACTTCTGCCTACTAATTAAGTAGCACAATTTGGCCTCTGCTAGCCAATAATTCCTTCATTATCTTTAAAATTAAGAAGCCCATTAATATCAGAATCTTCTGGTATACTTATCTTACAAAAATTATCCACTGTAACACTTTTAAAAGTTTTAAGCCCTTCCATCTCTGGTGTTATTTCTCAGTAGTAAGGTAAAAAGATTTTCTGGCTTACTAGTGGGACCAATTTCAATATGAATCAATATTCTTAGTTGTAAAATCATAGTAGGTTTTACATAATAAATTTATACAACTTTTATTTCTCCATATACCATTGGATTACTTTAACTCTGATATTAAAATAAATTTCTTGCATCTCAAACTTTAGTTCACTAGGAAGTACATTTTTCAGTAAAACATTGTTTTTCAGTAAAACAATGGAGATAATGAAAGTTAATTCTACCTACCTCAGCTAGTACACTGAATCTAAAATTTCTTATATATATGTCTCTATCAATACATTCAATCAGATATAACAGTGTTTTTCCTTCTTTAACAGTGGTGACTCTTAAAATCCATTCCCACCACATAGTTTCCAAATATTAAATGATACCAATTAGCAACTATATTAGTTCTCACACTGCTATGAAGAAATGTTAGAGACTGGTTAACTTACAAAGGAAAGAAGTTTAATTGACTCCAGAGGGCTCAGGAAACTTACAATCATAGTAGAAGGCAAAGGGGAAGCAGGCTCCTTCTTCACAGGGTGAAAGAAGTGAGTGAGTGCAAGCAGGGGAAATTATAGACACTTAAAAAACCAGCAGATCTTGAGAACTCAGTCACTACCATGAGAACAGTATGAGGGAAACTGCCCCCGTGACCCAGTTACCTCCAGCTGGTCCCACCTTTGACACATAGGCATTATGGAGATTATAGGGATCACAATTCAAGATGAAATTTTGGGTGGAGATACAGCCAAACCATATCAGTAACATAGTGAATCTTACTTAGTGCGCAAATCTTTTCATCCCAGAGTCTAGAAGCAAGGATGGTTCTGCAGAAATGGAAAGTGCAGTCATACTGGAGAGTTATTAATACTCAAAGCTAGTGATTTCAATAGGAGTGCTACAGGCATTTTAGGTGGAGCAGTTCTTTTTGGTGCAGGATTTCTCCCCATAATTTAGGGCATTTAAAATCCCTAGTACCCAAGTGTTAAATGCCAGGCAAGGAGAAATTGGATTGATTTTGTGTGGCAGAAGCTGTTAATTGTATATCACAACATTTATATCTTTCTACATTGATCTCAGACGCCACTTTTTAGATGGACAACCATATGTCCTAAGGCAGATAGGTCATTTCACCAGCCTTTGCACCTAGACTTTGTGTATGACCAAGTCTTGTCTATGAGAGCGATACAGAAGTTACATGGTCTTTCTGAGAAGCTTTCTCAAAGATGAAGAAGTTCATCCTTCTTTATTCCTCTCCTGCAGTCTTGTATTAGAACTATGACTAGAGCTTAAGGTGCCATCTTGAACAACGTGACAGTACACTAAAGATGAGAAATAGATAATTGGATCCTGGGATGCTAGTGACTATGAACAATCCATTCCAAGTTCTTGACTATTTTTAGATTACTTTTAGGTAAGGGGAAAAATAATCATATTTTTATTAACTAATTTAAGATTTTTTCTGATAATGAAGTTAGACTTAATTCAAATGGTTTCACTTTTCAAGGTAACTGTTTGGATAAGTTTATCAAAGTGTCTTCAAGCAAGACCGAAACAGCCACATCTATGAGGAATCCAGAGGATGGTTCTGCAGAAGAGGGAAACACAGTCAAACTGGTGAGTTATTATTTCACAAAGCTAGTGATTTCAATAGGAGTGCTAAGGGCATTTTAGGTGGAGCAATTCTTTTTTGTGCAGGATTTCCCCCCACATTTTAGGGCATTTAAAACACTTAGTACCCAAGTGCTAAATGCCAGTACCATGCCCAAGTAGAAGACTCTCCACATGCTATAGAAGCCCTCTGGGTCTGGTAGTACCTCCAGTTGTAAACCATTCCTTTAAACTATATATATCTTTCCACAAATTCTGATTTCATTTCTTGGAAAATATGTCTTTCCCAATATGCCATTTTTAACATTTACATAAGATATTTGGCAAAGTTGTAATTCAACTGATGTTATAAATTGACAACCATAAAGTTGTATGTCAACTTTTACTTTTTGCATTCTTATTCCTGTGGTTGCAAGTGGTAAGAAATTCATTCAGCACAGTCACAGAATACCCAATTTTCTGACTCTGCCTTGAAAAAGAAAACTTAGAACTTTGAGTTTGCCATCCTCTTTCTATCCTTCTCCAGTGCTCTTAGGAAGCCATTAATCCATCTCTTAGTCCTCATGCTCATTATATTATGTTATATAATTAGACATTGAGTCTTTCAAACTCTTACCATCAATGGTTGCTTAGTACCAGGTGACCATGGGTGATAATAAATGAGAAATTTGTTCAGCCAGAGCATGTTTTGGCCATGGAGTCTCAATTTATAATACAAGTTGTAATCTTACTACCTGAGATCCAGTGAAGCAAGACAAATAATCCCAGATTTAGATTTATTTAAGAATCAGTTGTCTGCAACTAAAACTAGCACCAACTTCTGAAATAATCAATATACTTAGTTATAACAAACAGAATTCTCTAAGCTCATTTTGAAGAAAAAGTAATAACCAGGATTAATTTCAGAGAATCTGAAGAGAGGATCAATCCTATAGTAATATCATAGGGATTGCTGCAGAAAAGAAACCACCAGAGCTACAGCTGAGCACAATACAGGCACATTAGCAGGCCCCAGTGATTATAGGGACAGGCTGCCAAAGTTTTACCATCACAATTCTTGAAAATGTATTCCACGATGTAACCATTTTCAGGTGATTGCTTCTTAGCCGAGGTCTCACATGAGTTTGATAAAATATTGACACCATGTCCAAGTTTTTTTTTCGTAATATTGACTTGTTTCAAGTTTGTGGTATTTTGGGTAGTTACAGAAGCCCTTTTACTATCACAGATTATTACCACTTCATAATCATTATACTCTCCATCAGCTAGTTAGTAACAGTGCTTACTAGTTTTCATGTTTTAACAGCTTTGTTGACATGATATCTTTTAAACAGTATTCACGGCCAGGCGTCATGGCTCACCCCTGTAATCCCAGCACTTTGGGAGGCTGAGGCGGGTGAAGCACGAGGTTAGGAGTTCAAGACCAGCCTGGCTAACATAGTGAAACCCCATCTCTACTAAAAATACAATCTTGCATGTTCATCACATGTACCCCAAAACCTAAAATGCAATAAAAAAAATACAAAAAATTAGCTGGGGGTGGTGGCAGGTGCTTGTAATCCCAGTTACTCGTGAAGCTGAGGCAGGAGAATTGCTTGAACCTGGGAGGTGGAGGTTGCAGTGAGCTGAGTTCCCACTACTGCACTCCAGCCTGGTGACAGTGCAAGACTCCATCTCAAAAAAAGTAAAATTGACTATTTTGATTACTTTGAAGATTGAGAAGTTGTTATATATCAATCTCTCATTTAAATTTTTCTCTAGGAATATTTATGCTTTCTTCTCCCACTAAATTTTCAATTGTAGTGTTAACTGCATTCTTTATCCATAAAATATTTGTTTACTTATTAAGAATATAAACTTTTCTTGTCATATTTGCTGTAAATATATCTCTCCAGTTCTTTGGGATTATCTGTTTTTCATTAAATGTAGTTAAATCCATCCTTCATTTCCTTTATAATTTCTTCCATTTATTTTATTTTGAGTAAATCTTTCCTAATTCCAAACTGATTAATTTTTTTCTTATTTTGTTTAAAATAGTTTTGATTTGTTTTAATTAGCAATTTAATCAAGGTGGATTTATTATTAGAGTACGTAGTACAAATTGCAGTATAGTATCTTCCCCCAAAGTTCCCAACTTTCCAATAACAACTGATACATAATTTATAGTATGTCTCAGATTTTTTATTATTTATTTTAAAATTTATATTAGCTTATATTTTAATTTTTAATTTTAGTGGGTACATAGTAGGTATATGTATTTATGGGGTACATGAGGTGTTTTGATACGGGCATGCATTGTATAAGGATTACCTCATGGAGAATGGGATATGTATCCCCTCAATCATTTATTCTTTGTGTTACAACCAATCTAGTTACATTCTTTTAGCTATTTAAAAATGTACAATTAAGTTAATATTTACTATAGTCATCCTATTTGTACTATCAAATAGTAGATCTTATTCATTGTTTCTATTTTTTAAAAAAATTTTCAATTAACCATCCCTACTTACACATCAACCCTTCAATACCCTTCCCAGCATCTGGTAACCATCATTCTACTCTCTATGTCATGAGTTTAATTGTTTTGATTTTTAGATTCCACAAATTTATGAGAACATGCGATGCTTGTCTTTCTGTGCCTGGCTTATTTCACTTAACATAGTGATTTCCAATTCCTTCTATATTGTTGCAAATTAAATAATCTCATTTATTTTTATGGCTGAATAATGCTGCATTGCTTACATGTACTGCATTTTCCTTTTTTTTTTTTTTGAGACAGAGTCTCACTCTGTCACCGAGGCTGGAGTACAGTGGCATGATCTCAGCTCACTGCAACCTCTGCCTCCTGGGTTGAGGTGATTTTTCTGCTTCTGCCTCAGTCTCCCAAGTAGCTGGGACTATAGGCGCCTGCCACCACACCCGGCTAATTTTTGTTTTTGTATTTTTAGTAGAGCCGGGGTTTCACCATGTTGACCAGGCTGGTCTCGAACTCCTGACCTTGTGATCCACCTGCCTCTGCCTCCCAAAGTGCTGGGATTACAGGCGTAAGCCACTGCACCCGGCCATGTACTGCATTTTCTTTATCCATTCATCTGTTGATGGAT
Source organism: Saimiri boliviensis (assembly GCF_048565385.1). NCBI lineage: Eukaryota > Metazoa > Chordata > Mammalia > Primates > Cebidae > Saimiri > Saimiri boliviensis. Next base: position 110,204,760 of record NC_133452.1, read on the forward strand.
ACTGAAGTTGCTTTCAAATCTCATTTATTTTGGGCAGTGCTGAAACAATAATTAGATTGCAGGTATCTCTTTGATATACTAATTTCCTTTATTTGGAGTGCATACCCAGCAGTGAGATTACTACTGGATCATATGGTAACTCTAGCTTTGTTTTTGTGAGGAAGTTCCAACTGGTTCTCTGTAGTTGTACTAATTGACATTCCCACCAACAGTGTACCAGAGTTCCCTTTTGTCCACATGCTCACCAGCATTTCTTATTGCCTTTTAGATGAAAGCCATTTTAACTATGATGAGGTAATAGATCATTGTAGTTTTGATTTGCACTTCTTTGATGATCAAATGTGATCATATCAAGTTAAAAAGCTTCTACACAGCAAAGAAAACCATTAACAAAGTGAAGAGACAATCCACAGAATGGGAGAAAATATTTGCAAACTCCTCATATAATAAGGAATTAATAACCAGAATATAGAAATAGCTTAAACAACTTATAGGAAAAAGACCTAAAAATCTGAACAAAAGAAAGTAGGCAAACAATTTAGATAGATGTTCCTCAAAAGAAGACATTAAATGGCAAACAGGCATATGAAAACATATTCAACGTCATTGATTATCAGATTTATTAAAAGTACAAATAAGTAAAAATGGAATGGTGATTACAAGAGTCTGTCATTTTTCTACTGTTATATGTATTCAATTTTGCACTTATACTATTTTATGTTATAATTTTATTGTATTTCAAGTGTTGATAAAGGAATTCTTTCAAGGTATTTATTTTTTCAAAACTTTTATAATTATTTCGTTTCTTAATTTTTCTTGGAATACTATATACTTAATTTGGTATATTACTCCTCATATAATTTGATTGAAATTTTAATTATCTGGGGATTCCTTCTATAAACTAACTGGAATTGCCATAATTTTTAATACTCAGAAGTAAGAAATGTCTACTTATGTAAATCACTACTTGTAGTAATTAATAATTTTTTTTAAACTACAAGTTGGCCACAAACATTTCATTGAATTTATTTCTAGCTATTTTAGCATCTTTTTTATGTTTCTTGCTTTTCAAAAATGTATTTATTGTTTTTTAAGTTCTGGAGTACGTGTGCAGATCCTACAGGTTTGTATAGGCATACACATGCCATGGTGGTGGTTCGCTGCAGGAGAAATACCTTATGTAGGTGACAGGGCGATGGATGCAGCAAACCACCACCATGGCACGTGTATTTTTTTTTTTTTTTTTTTTTTTTGAGACGGAATTTCGCTCTTGTTACCCAGGCTGGAGTGCAATGGCGCGATCTCGGCTCACCGCAACCTCCTCCTCCTGGGTTCAGGCAATTCTCCTGCCTCAGCCTCCGGAGTAGCTGGGATTACAGGCACGGGCCACCATGCTCAGCTAATTTGCACCATTAGTAGAGACGGGGTTTCACCATGTTGACCAGGATGGTCTCGATCTCTTGACCTCGTGATCCACCCGCCTCGGCCTCCCAGCACGTGTATTTTATCATCTTTTAAAGTTTGTTTTTGTTACTGTAAATGGATTCTGTGTTCCATAAAAACAAAATTGATCATGACTGGCATAGAAAAGTGCCCGTCACTACAAAAGTGATTGGGTTTCCAATATTAATGACACATTCAGGACTTTCTGCTCAACTCACTTAATTCTAGGACTTTTATCAGATTTTTGGGGGCGTTTTCAATATACCCATACTTTACATTAATTTCACCACATTTTCTCCATTGGCTGCTCTCTATGTTTATGTTTTGGTTTTATCTAGATCTTTCAGAAAAATGCCATCAAATGGTAATCATGAAGAATTTTTATGTGAATGTTTAAAAACTGGAATTTAGTGTTTTATTTGTTTTATTATTTATCTGTTATTTTAAAAATGGTAGTACTGGAGGCAGAGAAAGATGGCAGAATAGAAAACTCCACCAATCGCCATCCCCCAATCCTCCAAGGACACCAAGTTAACAACTATCCATGCAGAATAAAAATACCTTCATAATAGCCAAAAATTAGGTGAGCATTCATGGCACCTGGTTTTAACTTCATCTTGCTGAAAGAAGCACTCATTGTACTTGGTTTTAACTCTATATTGCTGAAAGAGGCACTGAAGAGATAGCAAAAGCAGTCATGAATTGCTGATTGCATCCCTTTTTCATCCCCAGCAACAGCAGCTTGGTGCGGAGACAATCTCTAGGCACTAGGGGAGGGAGAACACAGCAATTGTGAGGCATTGAACTGAGGGCTGTTCTATTGGAGCAGAAGATGACCCAGGCTAAATCAGCTGATGCCCACCCACAGCAGGCCCTGGGCAAGACCCAGCACTCTGCTAGCTTCAGGTCTGACCCAGCACAGTCATAGAGGTAATGGCCACGAGGGTGCTTGTGTCCCTCCAACCCCAGCTTTCTGTGGCTCAGAACAGAGGGAGAGACTCTGTGTGTTTTATAAAAAGTAAGAGAAGAGAACTAGTGGCTCTGCCTGGTAATCCAGAGACTTCTCCTCTGTTTTGTACAAGATCAAGTCTTCAAGAACAATAGTGTTACTGAGTTTGGGCTGCTCCCTAAAGTGGAAACAGCTCATATTACAACATCCTAGTCATTTCAGGTATCTAAAAAGCCTTCTTAAAACAAATGGCTTGTATCTAAAAGACAGGCAATAACAAATGCTGGGAAGGATGTGGACAAAAGGAACCATGGTGCACTGTTGTTGGGAAAGTAAATTACTGCAACCACTACAGAGAACAGTTTCGAAGTTACTCAGTAAACTAAAAATTGTGACCATATGATCCAGCAATCCTGCTGCTGGGTATATGCCCAAAAGAAAGGAAGGCAGTATATCTAAGAGATATCTACACTCAATAGCCATCAACCGGAAGCAACCTAAGTGTCTATCAACAGGTGAATGGATAAGGAAACTGCAGTACATAAACAAAATGTGTATTGTTCAGCCATTTAAAATAATGAGATCCAGTCACTTGCAGCAACATAGATGGAACCTGAGATCATTGTTAAGTGAAATAAGCCAGATACAGAAAGACAAACATCACATCCTCTTACTTATTTGTGGGACGTAAAAATCAAAACAATTGAACTCATGAAGATAGAGAGTAAAAGAGTGGTTACCAGAGAATATGAAGGGTAATGAGGATTTGGAGGTAGTTGTGCATGGTTATGGATACGAAATATTGAAAGAATTAGTAAGACCTAGTATTTGATATCACAACCAGGTGACTATAGTCAATAGTAACTGTACATTTTAAAATAAAAGTGTAATTAAATTGTATGTAACTCGATGGATAAATGCTTGAGGAGATGGATACCCTGTTTTTCATAATGTGCTTATTTCACATTGCATCCCTGCTTTCAAAATATCTCTTGTACCCCACAATATGTACACCTATATTTCCATAAAAATTAAAATTTAAAGAATTAAAAATATAGACAAATTTAAAAAAGACATAGGATTTACCAAGTTTAAATCATAATTTAGTTCCAATTTGATCAGATTCCTTTTAAGATTAAGAAAAAAAAATCAATTACGATTTTTTATTGCCTTTTGACATGTATCATCACTGTTACCAATTAATTATTGATCAGTACATTGATACAATAAATTAAAATAATATACTTCTGTTACATGGTCATCACTTTTAATGATCAAGGCCTATATTGCATTATGAATATTCCATTAATGTGGTCTTAATACTGTAAACTTAATACAGTAGAATTTCAGGTACTGCATTTCTGAGTTTTAATTGCTCATTGTTTTATCCTTCTGTGATTGGTTTGTGGTTTATTGCAATGTGGGCAACTATTATAGTTCACATAATTTTTTAAGAAGTTATTGATATTGACCCTGTGGCCTAATATAGCATTCATTGATTTCAGAAAGGGGATGCTTGAAGTGAAATGTTAGTTTTGTAAGATACAAATTTTCAAGTTTAACATATTAACTTCATTCTTTATATCTTTATTTATTGTATGTATATTACGTCAAAGTGCGAGTATAGTTAAATTATCACAAAACTGTGCTTGCATTAATAGCTTATGTGTTTACTGAGTTTTTACTGTGCATAATTTGATGCATTTAGTATCTTTTTATGAAGTTCCTTAAATATTACATGAAGAATCCCACCTTTTTATTGTATGCAATTGCACTTAAAATGCGTTGAATTATTGATTATATTTTCCCTTCAATTTGAACTGGTAATTACATACCAATGTAATTTTCTTTATGTTGGTATGCATTTGAGAATGCTCTATGATTTTATTTTTAATATTTAATTGTCATTTTATTGTAGTTATGTTTTTTATCAGGAAGAAAGGTTAGAAATAAAATGCTGATTATTAAAACTTTTTCTTACCTTCAAATTTTTTTCTCTAAAGAGTCTTATCTAGGCTATTCCAGTAATTAAATTATTTTTTATTTATTTCACTGTTTTTATTTTTACATTGTGTGTCTTGCAGTGGACATATATTGTTTTACCTTTGAAGCACTGCTCTTTTATTAAATAGTAGTCTCTTATGTTGGCCAATTACTCCTTTCTATCCTCCAGATTTATCTTTCCAACAGTTATGTTGTTTGTAGTGTGTTGTCTAAGTGGTCATGGTAAATTTGCCCTGTGGCTGGTCCCTGAGCAAAGACAGGCTAATCTGAATTCTCCTTCACACATTTTAGAATTATGTCAAAGATAATGTTTAACTATATTCAACATGTAATATATAAACTATATTATGGAGCAAAAATATGAATTATGAAGTATGGGAAGTGCAAGGGATTCTGATTCTGATTCTAGACTTTTGGGAAGATACCAGTCTGAGAGAAGAAACAATAATAAAGAGAAACGGAGATAGAGGTGTGGTCTTCTTGTTGTTTGAACCCCAAACTTCTAACATTCTTGAGCTCCAGCTGTTTCTTTGTATTTCCTGTTGTTATGTTAACTATCCAGTCAGTTCCCCAGACTTAACATGAAAAGATGGCTTCTGATGGGGCCAGTGGCTTCTAATCTAGGCCACTGAAGCCTAAATAGCTCTCTAAATAATTCAAAAGCCTTAGGAATAACCTCTTTATTAAAACCTTGTATAACTAAACCCACTGGCAAACACAGACAAATTCAGGAAAAAAGGTGTGTGTATATATATATATATATATATATGTGTGTGTGTGTGTGTGTGTGTGTGTGTATGCCTATAAAACATATAAAATATATACGTACGTAAACATACTTTCTGTTACACAATTATGTTTATGTTTCTAGCATCTTTGAGCACTTTGGCCAAATTCTTAGCCTGTATTAAAGGTAACTTAAGACATTTATAACAAGATACTTTTATATGTATTCTTTTATTATATGGATACATTTTATTTGTTCATAAATTTGCGTTAGCCCACACTTCCTATTTCTCTGTCTCTGTCTCTCTAAACACACACACACACACACACACACACACACACACACGTACGTTAGTTTTGTAAGATACAAATTTTCAAGTTTAGCATACTAACTTCATTCTTTATATCTTTATTGCATGTATGTTATGTCAAACACACATATATGTATGTATGTATATTATGTCAAACATATGCATACATATATGTATGTGTATATGCACCGGGTACACAGTTTAATTGTTCCTGCATACATTGCATTGTATAAAAAATCATTCAGATAATTCTTCATCATTTTACTCATAAACAGCTAATGGGTTGAAGAAGTTTAATTTGAATTGATTCGAGCCTATACAAAGCAATTTTATTAGGTTAAAAAAAATTTGTTCAGCCCTTAATAATTCCGAAAGCATTTCTGAAAATAAGTAACACCTCTTATGACCTTAATTAAATCTTAATAAAAGTGGCGGAATACTTTTATTTGAAATGTGACCTTTTCTAAAGTTGATCCATTGTAGTTCGTCACCATTTTACATAAATGATGCAGTTTCACTACTTAGTGGAAAGCCTAACTTGTTTCTTTTAATTCAGAAAATATACTTATTTTTGAGACTTAAATGCTGATTGGCCTAGATCTGTATGCTATTATTTGCTGCTTGTATAATAACTGCAACTCATTAAGAAAAAAAAAAGAATAAAGAAAGTAGTATCCACTTCACTGCGGTGAAATAAATGAGGATTTTTATCTCTAAGCAGGTTGTAATTGAGTAATTTGGGCAGCTTTGATAATTAATTTCCAGAATTATGTATTTTTTCCACAGCTATAAGCTCAATCTCTGAGTAAAGTATTACAGAAAATTTATATATGTGTATATAAATTTTTATTTTAGTTTTTTCTGTAATTCTGAAAAGCAAAGACACAAATTATAGAAAGGTCAACTTATATGACAACTTATTATTTTTAGCACCTTTTAGAACCTAGTTGAGCTTTTATTATTTTGGTTTTCTCATAATTATTTTAAGCCAGGTGTCCTTAAATTGGATTGAATCATTTAGAAAGTCCTTGAGTTTGGAAAGGGAGAAATGCGTCTTTATTTTCACTAATTTCTAATTGAAATTTAGGGTGTTTTTTTTTTGTTTGTTTTTTATTTTATTTTATTTTTTACAATTTAGGTAGCATACTTCAATAATATTGCTAGTAGTGCAATAGCGAATACATGGAATGAACCTGTGTTCATCATTGGATGAATGGATAAAATATGGTATATATACACCACGAAATTCTACACAGCCATAAAAAACAATATAATCATGCCCTTTGCAGCAACATGGATACTGCTAGAGGCCATTATCCTAACTGAATTAATGCCTGAACAGGAAAGCAAATATCGCATGTTTTCACTTATTTAAGTTCTGGGGTACATGTGCAGATCGTGCAAAATTGTTACATAGGTATACACATGCCATGGTGGTTTGCTGTCTCCATCCCCTTGTCATCTTCATTAGGTATTTCTCCTAATGTTATCCTTCCCCAATTCCCCAATCCCCCCACCTCCTGCTATCCCTCCCATAACCCCTCACCCCACAACAGGCCTTGGTGTGTGATGTTCCCCTCCCTGTGTTCATGTATTCTCATTGTCCCACACTCACTTATGAGTGAGAATATGTGGTGGTTGTTTTTTTGTTCTTGTGTCAGTTTGCTGAGAATGATGGTTTCTGGATTCATCCATGTCCCTACAAAGGACATGAACGCATCCTTTTTTATGGCTGCATAGCTTTCCATAGTGTATATGTGCCATATATTATTTTTATCCAGTCTATCATTGTTGGGCATTTGGGTTGGTTCCAAGTCTTTGCTATTGTAAACAGTACTGTAGTGAACATACATGTGCGTGTGTCTTAATGATTTTTAATCCTTTGGGTATATACCCAGTAATGGGATTGCTAGGCCAAATGGTATTTCTATTTCTAGATCCTGGAGGAATCGCCACACTGTCTTCCACAATAGATGTACTAATTTACATTCCCACCAACAATGTTAAAGTATTCCTATTTCTCCACATACTCTCTAGCATCTGTCTCCAGATTTTTTAATGATCATCATTCTAACTGGCATGAGATGGTATCTCCATGTGGTTTTGATTTGCATTTCTCTAATGACCAGTGATGATGAATTTTTTTTCATGTTTGTTGGTTGTGTATATGTCTTCTTTTGAAAAGTGTGTGTTCATATCCTTTGCCCACTTTTTGATATAGTTGTTCGCATTTTCAAAGCTGAGATGAAATTTGTGTGAATGAACAGTCACATATACAGTGAACGTATACTTCAGTTGGCTAGGCCTTCCTGACCTAGGGCTGAAAGGAGCTCCTGCTGACCCTCTCTTAGATTCCAAATATGAAAATCTACCTCAGGTTTCAGACCATGGGCTGGAAACACCTAAGTACAGTACAAGGAGATTAACGTGTCTAAGCAGGATGGAGCCTTTTTTGTGACGGGTCGACTAGTATCATTTCCAATGCATACCTAGAGTCTTCCAAGCCACGGGTGCACATAGTAATAGGTCTTCTACCTGATATGACCCTGACTTCAGAGAGAGTGCCTGAGTGCAGGACCACATGCCGATAAGGACAGATGGCCCAAGTTCCCCACAGCTGACGCCAATTTTGAACCAGCATATTCTAGGCCAAGCAAGATGGAATAAACACATACACACTTGTGATTCTTAGCCCACTATGACCAAATAGCTCTTAAATAGGTAATGTCTACATGGCAAGTCTCCCTTTTATTAATATTTTCAAGCATTAATAATTCTTTCTAGTGTGATTCTTACATATACTCACAAGGTTACCATGTTTTCATTCTTGTAAGCGCTCCATCTTTAACATTGAACTTTGGAAATTTCAGGTCTTACTTTTAACATGTACAGTTAGAAAAGAAACACCAAGAAGCAGACTCAGTGTATTAGAGTGGTGCAAAATTAATTGTATTTCTGTCATTGTTTTTAATGACAAAAATTGCGATTACTTTTACATCAACCTAATATTTGCATTACAATGTTAGAAAAAAATACTTGCTATTAAATTTTTTTTTTTTCTAAATAATTTAGCATTTACCAACTGTTCAGACCAGAGGTCATTTCCAAGTAGGAAAGCTCTTTATCCAACTTCTCTGCTGGCATTTATGCAGCATAACCTATTCCCAAATGCTTATAGAAGAACTTATTTGCTTGGCTTGTTACTGATGCCAAATGGGATTGTAAACACAAAATGCCATAAGGATGACGGTTACAAGGAGGATGCTAAAAATGCTTCCTATCAATACCAGGTTCTGCCTGTATAGCACTTTGTATGGCCATCTCTGCTCTGGAGGAGCCACAGGGCTCAGGGCCTCTGCTGACTCCATCAAAGGCTGCATAGGTCAAGGCATAGCCACTATAACACAAGATGCAACATCTTCCTGGCCCTTTGACTGTCTTTTTGATAAAAGCCATTTTAACTAGGATGAGATATATCTCATTATAGTTTTGATTTGCATTTCTCTAATTACCAATGATGTTGAGCACCTTTTCCTATTCCTGTTTGCCATTTGTATGTCTTTTCGGAAATGTCTATTCATATATTTTGCCCATTTAAAAAATCGGATTATTTGTTTTTCCCTATTGAGTTGTTTGACCTGTATATATATTTTGACTACTAATCCCCTGTCAATTTGGTAGTTGGCAAATATTTTATCTCATTCCATGGGTTGTCTCTTCACTTTGGTGATTGTTCTCTTTTCTGTGGAGAAGTTTTTTTAACTTGAAGTGATCCCATACTTTTATTTTTGCTTCCTTTGCCTGTGCTTTTGAGGTGTTATTTAAGAAATTGTTGCCTTGATCATTTCTCTAGAGTGCTTCTCTAATGCTTTCCTTTAGTAGTTACATGAAGATATTAAAGGACAACATCCATATGATCATTTTAATAGATGGAATATCTGTTTTGATAAAATTCAGTATCTCTTTGTGATAAAAGCTCTCAAAAAACAGAGTAGAAAAGGAACATACCTCAACACGATAAAAGCCATATACAACACACCCACAGCTAGTATCATACTGAATTGGGTAAAACAGACAGCCTTTCCTCTATGACAAAGACACTCATTTTTACCACTTTTGTTCAATATAGTATTAGAAACCTTGCCTAGAACAACTAGACAGAAGAAAGAAGAAAAATACGTTTAAATTAGAATGGAACAAGTCAAATTATTCTTGTCTGCCCATGACATAATCTTATATTTAGAAAAACCTAAAGACTCTGCCAAAAAGAAACTGTTAGAACTGATCAGTAAAGTTGCAGAATTAAAAAAAATAGAAAAATTAATAATATTTCTATATGCCAATGGTGAACAATTTGAAAAAGAAATCAAGAAAGCAATGCCATTTACAATAGAGTAAAATAAAATACCAAAGAATAAACTGAACCAAAAAGTAAAAAATCTCTACAATGTTAACAATAAAACATTGATGAAAGAAATTGAAAAGAAAACAAAATTGGAAAGCTATTCATTCTTCTAATCCATGATCATGGATTAGAAGAATGAATATTGTTAAAATGTATATATTTCCCAAAGCAATCTACATATTCAGTGCGATGCTTATCAAAATACCAGTTACATTCTTCACAGAAATAGAAAATAATAATCATAAAATTTACATGAAACCAAAAAGGACCCAGAATAGCCAAAATAATCCTAAGAAAAAAGAATAAAGCTGGAAGGATGCTCCAGAATGGTGGAATGGAAGCTTACGTCATTTATCACCCTGCAGGAATTTTTTAACAGATTTTAACAACTGTTTAACCAGATTTTAACAACTATCTGCACATAGAAAGCACCATCGCAATAACCAAAAATTAGGTAAAAAAACCACATTGAGATACCATCTCACGCCAGTTAGAATGGCAATCATTAATAAATCAGGAGACAACAGATGCTGCAGAGGATGTGGAGAAATAGGAATACTTTTACACTGTTGGTGGGAGTGTAAATTAGTTCATTGTGGAAGACAGTGTGGCGATTACTCAAGGACCTAGAAATAGAAATTCCATTTGACCCAGCAATCCCAATATTGGGTATATTTCCAAAGGATTATAAGTCGTTCTATTATAAAGACACATGTACACATATGTTCATTGTGGCACTGTTTACAAGAGCAAAGACCTGGAACCAACCCAAATGCCCGTTGATGATAGACTGGACAAGGAAAATGTGGCACATATACACCATAGAATGGTATGCAGTCATAAAAAAGGGTGAGTTCATGTCCTTTGTAGGGACATAGCTGAAACTGGAAACCATAATTCTCAGCAAACTGACACAAGAACAGAAAATCAAATACCGCATGTTCTGCCTCATAGGTGGGTGTTGAACAATGAGAACACGTGGACACAGGGAGGGAAACATCAAACACTGGGGTCTGTTCCGGGGGACTAGGGGAGGGACAGTGGGGAATAGGGAGGTTGGGGGGGGATAGCATGGGTAGAGATGCCAGATATATGTGACGGGGGGGATGGAGGCAGCAAACCACATTGCCATGTATGTACCTATGCAACAGTCCTGCATGATCTGCACATGTACCCCAGGACCTAAAGTACAATTAAAAAAAAAAAAAAAAAAAAATATATATATATATATATATATATATATATATATATATATATATATATATAACGGTATCTAGTTTTAACTGAAAAATCTCTAGAAGAGATATTTAGGAGGACAGGGCAGACAGTTTTGTATTGCCACTACTTCCCCATCTCCTGGCAGCAGCCATGTGGCACAGAAAGTTTGTGCACTTGGTAGAGGGAAAGCATAGCAACTGGGAGACTTTACATTGAACTTAGTGCTTCCTTGTCACAGCAGAGAGGAAAGCATCTCTGAGCTCAGCCATTGCCCCCACAGGGAAGGAGCATTAGGACAAGACGTAGCCAGAGGGGAAGTCCCCATCCCAGTAGTCAAAACTTGAGTTTCTCAGCAAGCCTCGCCACTACCAAAGTGCTCTTGTGTCCTATGTAAACTTGAAAGGCAGTATAGAACACTAGGACTGTAATTTCTAGGCAACTTTTAGTACCTGGTTGGGCTCAGAACCAGTGAACTAGGCTGGTATGTGACCTGCTGACATGGTTAAGGTAGTGCTTGTGCCATTTCATCCCCTACTGCAGGCAGTGCAGCTAACAGCAAAGAAAGTGAATTCTTCCTTCTGTTTAAGGAGAGGAGAGTGAACAATAGAGGACTTTGCATGCATCTTTGATACTAGCTCAGCCACAGCAGGTTAAGGCACTGTGCTTGGTTTTGAGGCCCGTATTCCAAGCTCTACCTCATGGACGACATTGCTAGACACACCCTGGGCCAAAGGCCTAAAGGGAATCTGCTACCTTGAAGGACAGAAACTATTAATAGTTCTGGCAGGATTCATCACCTACTGACTAAAGAGCCTTTGGGTCCTGAAAAACCAGCAGCAGTACCCAGGTAGTACACCATGGACTTTGGGCTCTGAGACATGCTTATTTCAGATATGACCCATCACATTCCCAGCTGTGGTGACTGTGAAAGACTCCTGTTTGAGAAAAGCAGAGGTAAAGGGGACTTTGTCTTGAACCTTAGGTACCAGCTAAGCCACAGTCGGGTGGAGCAACAAGTAGGCTCTTGGTGTCCCCAGGTCCAGGTATAGACTCTTGGAGAGTATTTCTGCACCTGGCCTGGGCCAGAGGGGATTTCATTGCCTTGAAGGGTGACTCGCAGGCCTGGCAGCATTCACCACAAGCTGACTGAAGAACTTTGGCAGTGGCATGGCAGAAGCCCCCATGGGCTGGTGGTGGTGGTGGTGGGCACAGGGAGAGGTTCCTCTGTCTGTGGAAAGGAAAGGGAAGGGCAGGCAGGACTTTATATTGTGGTTTGAATGCTGGTTTAGCCATAGTAGCATAGAGTATCAGGTGAATTCCTAAGGTTTTTGATTCTAATCCTTGGCTACCAGGCATCATCTCTGGACTTGTCTGGGGCCAGCGGAAGCTTGCTGCCCTGAAGGGAAGAACACAAACATAGCTGGCTTCATTACCTGCTAATCATAGAGCCTTAGGGCCTTGAGTGAACATATGTAATAGGTAGTGGTTACAGAGAGCCTTGTGACACCTAGTGCTATGCTGGCTTCAGTTCTGAATCAGCTCAGTTCCATTGGTGGTAGACACAGGGGCCCTTGCATCATGACACCACGAGTTCCAGGCAGCTCAGCACAGAAAGAGACTGTTTATTTGGGAGAAAATAATGGAAAAGAACAAGAATTTCTTCCTAGTAGTAAAGAGAATTCTTCTGGATCTTATCCAATACCAAGAAGGCTGTCCTTCCATGGGTGTGCAAAAGCCACACTGTTACTGAGTTTGGTGCCCAGGTCATTTTAAATGCCTGGGAAACCTTCGCAAGAAGAAAATACACAAAATAACCCAGATTGTTAAGACTACAATAAATACCTAACTCTTGCACGCCTAGACATATGAGCATCCACAGGCATCAAGACCATCAAGGAAAACATGACCTCACCAAATGAAGTAAATAAGGCACAAGGAAGCAATCCTAGGGAAACAGAGATATGTGACCTTTCAGACAGAAAAGTGAAAATAGATGTTTTGAGGAAACTCAAAGAAATTAAAGATAACACTGAGAAGAAATTCAGGACTTTACTTAACAGAAAGATTGGAATAATTTTTAAAAATCAAGAAGAAATTCTGGAGCTTAAAATGCAATTGGTATACTGAAGAATGCATGGAGTTCTTTAATAGCAGAATTAATCAAGCAGAAGAAAGAGTTAGCTTGAAGACAGGGTATTTGAAAATACACAGATAAAGGAGACAAAAGAAAAAAATGATAAATTACACCTCTGAGATCTAGAAAATAGCCTCAAGAGGGAAAATCTAAGAGTTACTGGCCTTCAAGAGGTGTTAGAGAAAGATTGGTGTAGAATGTTTATTCAAAGAGATAATAACAAAGAAGCTCCCAAACCTAGACAAAGATATCAATATCCAACTATAAGAAGATTTTAGAACATCAAGCAGATTTAACCAGAAGAAGGCTATCTGATGGGATTTAATAATCAAACTCCTGAAGATCAAGGATAAAGAAAGGATCTTAAAAGTAGCAAGAAAAAAAAGAAACAACCTGCAGGGGAGCTCCAATATATCTGGCAGGAGACTTTTAAGTGGCAACCTTACAGAGCAGGAGAGAGTTTTCTGGTATGATATAAAATGATGAAGGCAAACAACGGTTACCCTAGGATAGCGTATCTGATAAAAATATCCTTTAAGCGTAAAGCAGAAATAAAGACTTTCCCAGAAAACAAAAGTTAAGGACTTTCATTAACGTGAGACCTATAGTACAAGAAATGCTAGTGGGAGTTCTTCAGTATGAAAGAAAAGTTTGTTAATCAGCAAGAAGAAATCATCAGAAGTTACAAAACTCACTGGTAGTAGTAGGCACACAGAAAACCACAGAATATTATAACATTGTAATTGTTATATGTAAACTACACTTAAGCAGAAAGACTAAATGATAAATCCATAAAAATAATAACCACAAATTTTCTAGACATAGTACAATAAGGCAAAAGAAAAACAAGAATTAAAAAGGAGGGACAAAGTTAAAGTGTGGAGTTCTTATTAATATTATTTTCATGTGTTTGTTTATGCAATCAGTGTTAAATTGTCAGTTTAAAATAATGGGTCATATTATTTGCAAGTCTAATGATAATCACAAATCAAAAAACATAGAATTGATATAAAAAGTAGAAATGAAGAAACTAAATCATACCATGAGAGAAAAATTACCTTTTCTTAAAGGAAGACATGGAGAAAGGAAAGAAAAGACCAGAAAACAGATAACAGTATGGCAGGAGTAAGTCTTTACTTAACAATAATAACATTGAGTTTAATTGGACTGAACTCTCAAATCAAATGACATAGAGTAGATTAAAAAAGCAAGACCCAGTGATATGCTAACTACAAAATCCACATTGCACCTAGTAAGGTACACATAGACTAAAAATAGATGTAAAAAGATAGTTCATGCCAATGGAAACAAAAAAAAAAAAAAGCAAAAGTAGCTATATTCATATTAGACAAACTAAATTTCAAGAAAAATTTGTAAGAAGAGGTAAAGAAATTCACATTATAGTGATAAAAGCGGTCAATTGAGCAAGAGAATACAAAAATTATAAATATATATGCACCCAGATAAACATAATATTATTAGTGTTAAAGAAAGATAAATCTTGAGAGCCCCAAAAATCTGAGACAGGTCACAATTAATTCAGAAAATTTATTTTGCCAAGGCTGAGGACACATGCCCATGACACTGCCTCAGGAGGTCCTGATGACATGTGCCCAAGCTGTTCAGAACACAGTTTAGTTTTATACATTTTAGGAAGACGTGAGACATCAATCAGCATATTTAAGATGAACGTTGGTTCAGTCTGGAAAGGCGGGACAACTAGAAGCAGGGAGGGGGCTTATAGATTGTAGGTAAAAAAGAAACAAATTCTTTTTGTGATTCTTTTGAGTTTCTCATTAGCCTCTCCCAAGGCAGCCAGATATGCATTTATCTCACTGAGCGAAAGGGAATCTCTGAAAAGGATAGGAGGCAGGTTTGCCCTAAGCGTTTATCAGCTTGACTCTCCCCTTTAGCTTAGTGATTTCTGGGGCCCCAAGATATTTTCATTTCACAACATCAATACAATAATAGTTGGCGCCTTCAACACCCACTTTCAGAATTGGATAAATTTTCTAGACAGAAAATCAAAAAAGAAACATCAGACTTAATTTGCACTATGAAAGAAATGGACTTAATAGATATTTACAGACTTACAGATTCTTTTCATTAGCACATGAATCACTCTCAAGGATAGTCCATATGTTCAGTCAAAAAACAAATCTTAAAACTTTCAAAAAATTGAAATAGTATCAGGCTTCTTCTCTGATCACAGTGGGATAAAACTAGAAATCAACAAGAGGAATGTGGGAAACTATACAAACACATGAACATTAAACAGGATGTTTGAATGACTGGTAGATCAATAAAAAAATGAAGAATATTTAAAAATGTCTTGAAACAAATTATAATGCAAACACATCATTTCAAAACCTATGGGTTACAGGGGAAAAGTCCTAAGAGGAAAATTTACAGCTATAAGTGCCAAAATGAAAAAGAATAAAAATTTCCAATGAATAATCTAATGTTGCATCTTAAGAAACTAAAAAAGCAAGAGTAATCTAAACCCAAAATGAGGAAAAAAGAGAAAATAAAGGCCAGAGCAAGTATACATATAAATGAAGTGAAGGAAATAGTATAAAAGATCAATGAAACAAAAAGTTTATTTTCTGAAAAAATAATCAAAACTGACAAATCTTTAGTTAGACTATCTCTGCCCAGACAAATGGGCAGGGTGTAGGGCTTCCACTGGGATCACTAGTTCCCAGCCCCTGATGGCTCTGTGGAGGGTGCAGCTCAGGCCCTGCTTCCTCCACTACAGCTGGAGTCCTGGCAGCTGCCACTCCAGATGGGTCACCATTGCCATCAGAACTGGAGGTCGTTATGTTAAATGCAATGAGGTAGGCACAGAAAGATAAACATCACGTGTTCTCACTCGCTTGTGAGATTCAAAAATTAAAACAACTGAATTTGTGAAGATAGAGAATAGAGGAATGGTTGCGAGAGGCTGGGAAGGGTAATGGGAAAGTGGGAAGGAGGTGGGGATATAGGACTGAGTATTTGATATTACAAAAGGGTGGTTGTAGTCAATAATAATTTAACTATACATTCTAAAATAACTAAAAGTATATAATTGAATTGTTTGTAACACAACAAATTCTTAAGTGGAAGGATGCCCTATTTTACATGACTTTATATTATGCAATGCATGACTATTAAAATTTCTCATGTACCTTATAAATACATGCATCCACCATGTAGCCACAAAAATTAGAAATTAACAAAAAGAATAAAGCCGGAGTATTCACATTGCCTGTAATCAAGTTACCCTACAAATCTATAGTAACCAAGGCAGCATGGTATTGGTGTAAAAACAGACACATAGACCAATGGAACAGAAGAGAGAACCCAGAAATAAATCCCTGCATTTACAGTCAACTCATTTGTGTTAAAGGCACCAAGAATGTGCATTAGGGAAAGGACAATTTATTCAATAATTGGTTCTGGGAAACTGGATATCCATCTGAAGAACAAAACAAGGTCCCTTTCTTTTTTCATGTATAAAAATCAAACCAAAATGAATTAAAGACATATCTAAGATATGAAACTACTAGAATAAAAATTATATTTTAACATTTCATAAAAACAGAAGTGAATTAATGTTTTAAAGACAAGCCGCTATAGTATTTTAGCTATGCTTTCTAGTTTGCCTGGGAGAGTCCTGTTTTATGCCTGCTTTCCTAGAATAATTATTGAAGTATTCATTTTCACTCTCAAAACTGTCTCAGGTTGATGATGAATGATATGAATATGTAGCATGGTATGTTCCCAAACTCACAGAAGAGAAAGTTTGACATTAATTTATTATAATATAGAGAAAGAATAAATAGAATATTTACTCTACTTTCATTTTTTCCCTCTTTCCTAGCTTCTTTCCTTTGTTAAATGAAGGAAAACAAACAAATAAAAAGTTTTCTTTGATATTTTCTTTTAAACTAACAAGGGTCAAGATGTCTTTTTTTTTTTTTTTTGGTACTTAAAATATTGGAAAACAATGGAGTATTTTGAGTAAGTTTCTATGATTAATTAAAATCCCTCTAAAGTAGAACAGAAGTATTCATTGACTTACTCTGTCCTGTCTCCTTTTTTCTAGTTTAATATAATCCACACAATAACCATAATCTAAAATCTAGAATAAACATGAAAAGGCCCACAGTAAAATATAGACTGCTATTCACATTAGAATATTATTCAAACATCTAGAAAGTCATCAAACATTAACTTTTTTAATAAATTTCATTCAAGAATGCACGTGAAACAAATTCTTAGACAAACAGGAGAATATGAGGATTGTATATGAATAAAAAAATTCAGTGTAAAACTATAGAGTTGCAAGAGTTCATAATATAAAACTTGGGAAAACGTTTTTAAAATATAGACCCATAAAAACTATTTCCTAATATAGTTTTGTCATGTTTACAGATTGATAGAAAATTGCCATGGTAAGCAGAATAAGCAATTTATGTAACAATGGTACTATTTTATTGGTAAGAAAATATGTGACAGCAGAAATTGGCAAAAGTTGACCCAAGTAAGTGTAAAACCTCAGTGTACTTTTTTATTAACCTTAGATTATCCTGTTCTAATGCCTGTAAGAAAGAAAATACCAGCCATTTATGATCTCTCAGCTGGCTTGTCTTCAGAAACAAGAGTATTCACCTTTGACAGGTGAATCATAGATGTCACTTTCTATATTGTTTGGTTGCCTTATAAAGTAGGGTTTTTGTTCTCACATTTTTGCTTCAATCAGGATTGAGTCAGTTTGGTTTTGTTCTTGCCTTCCTTCTTATTGAGATGGCGGTCAGCAAATATTTTTGTTGTCATTGTTCTCCTAATCTATTTCTTCATAAATACCCAAAAGTTACAAATGAAAATCTATATACCACTATTACATTAAAAGTGAAATCAAGTCATTCCAAAGAGTAAAATTTTCTTTGTGAGTGATTTCATACAATTTTCTTTTTATTTTTTATGTTTTATTTTTCATTTTTTTATTGCATTTTAGGTTTTGGGGTACATGTGAAGAACATGCAAGTTTGTTGCATAGGTACACACATGGCAGTGTGGTTTGCTGCCTTCCATCCCCTCACCTGTATCTGTCATTTCTCCCCATGCTGTCTCTTCCCACCTCCCCACCCCGTCCCTCCCCCATTTCCGCCCAACAGACCCCAGTGTGTAGTGCTCCCCTCCTTGTGTCCATGTGTTCTCATTGTTCAACACCTGCCTATGAGTGAGAACATGCGGTGTTTGATTTTCTGCTCTTGTGTCAGTTTGCTGAGAATGATGGTTTCCAGGTTCATCCATGTCCCTACAAAGGACGCAAACTCACCGTTTTTGATGGCTTCGTAATATTCCATGGTGTATATGTACCACATTTTCCCTATCCAGTCTATCATCGTTGGGCATTTGGGTTGGTTCCAGGTCTTTGCTATTGTAAACAGTGCTGCAATGAACATTCGTGTGCATGTGTCCTTATAGTAGAATGATTTATAATCCTTTGGATATATACCCAGTAATGGGATTGCTGGGTCAAATGGGATTTCTATTTTTAGGTCCTTGAGGAATCGCCACACTGTCTTCCACAATGGTTGAATTAATTTACATTCCCACCAACAGTGTAAAAGTGTTTCTATTTCTCCACATCCTCTCCAGCATCTGTTGTTTCCAGATTTTTTAATAATTGCCATTCTAACTGGTGTGAGATGGTATCTCAATGTGGTTTTGATTTGCATTTCTCTAATGACCAGTGATGATGAGCATTTTTTCATATGTTTGTTGGCCTCCTGTATGTCTTCTTTTGTAAAGTGTCTGTTCATATCCTTTGCCCACTTTTGAATGGGCTTGTTTGTTTTTTTCTTGTAGATCTGTTTTAGTTCTTTGTATATTCTGGATATCAGCCCCTTGTCGGATGGGTAGACTGCAAAAATTTTTTCCCATTCTGTTGGTTGCCGATTCACTCTACTGACTGTTTCTTTTGCCGTGCAGAAGCTGTGGAGTTTGATTAGGTTCCATTTGTCTGTTTTGGCTTTTGTTGCCATTGCTTTTGGCGTTTTGGTCATAAAGTCCTTGCCTACAATTTTCAGAAGGACAATAACATGTTATGAAAGGCATATAAGAAGCAAAGTTGTCAAATTATCTGAAAGAAAAGTTAAAGTGTGTGTTAAAAAATCAAAAGCAGCTACAGTAAGGTGTAAAGCAAGTATCTATAAAGTATAATCTGAAATATTATAAGGAGGTTTTGTAGAAATGTGCTTTTGAGGGACACTATTAGTAAATCAGTTGAGTTTTGTGTTGTTTTATATTTTATATTGGAATCAAATCATTGAGAAACGGGGAAGTTAAAGGAATCAGAATATTAAAAAATAGAATAAATTTAAAACATACACACACAACAGAATATGTTTCAAATTATTTGCACAAGGTCAAAAGAAAGATTTCCTATTAGGTAAAAATGTTTAAAAATCACCCAAAACATGAGTTAACCATCAAACATAGAAAACAGAGAGAAAAAAAAGTCATAACAAAATTACTACCAGAAGTAATGCAGGAACCAGATTTTTCCAATGAGTTTAAAAAAACAAAAATTGATGTGAAAAATACTTCTTATGACATGTAAATTCATCTAGAGTATAAAATGATAGAAAGATGTGGGAGATATTTTTCACTGTTATAAAGTAGGTTTGAGAGCTTGTAACAAAAAACTAGAGATTTATCTTTTAATAAAATTAAAAAATTTATGCAAGTAAAATTAAATCCAACTGCATACTTTAGAATGAATTATAATGCAAAATCTCAGTATGTTATTAGAGAAAAACTTCATTACTGTGCACACGATGGATAGTTATAAAATTTTACATCCATAGATGCTAAAAATGCAAGAATGGGAAATAAGTAGATTGATAGTTGCACATATACCTACATATGTATTCTTTTATATATGTTTCATTTATACACATGTACACACACATATTCCTGTATATAATCCAAAAATATATGCACATATATATATGCATATATACACAATGTAAAACTATATACATATAATACTTTATATACACATAGTGTGTGCTAAATTTGAAAAGTAAATGACTAAAAAGATTTAAATATTTAAAAACTCATCAAAGTGAGCTTGAATATTTGCAGAAATATTTCAGTGGAATTTCAATAGAATTCAGTAGAATGAGCCATTCAGTAAAAATGTGAACTTGGACAAGGGACTTTTACAAATTATCTGAGAAAATACATGGATAGAGGGAACAAGACAATTCTGGAAAACTAAATAGAGAATTTATGTTTTTTTTTTTAGACAGTTACATGTGATTATAGAGAAACAAATAATTAAAATGATGTGATGTTTCTGTAACAAATAGACAAAATGATGGAATAGGCCAGAAAGCCTTAAAATATTCTTTATTTGCACATAAAACCACTATTAAAGGAAGGATTAATCCAGCTGGAGTAATTATTTATTTTTTTGAAAATTACCTGAGCACCAAAATGTAGTTCAGATGGACAAAATACTTAAGAGCAAAAGGTAAACCCATAGAGAGTAGATATAAGTATGATTAATATTTATCTAACTTTCTCAGCCTAATGGGTAAGAAAATAAATACATAAAATTGATAAATATAACTAGTTAAAACTGTAAAATGTTCTCTTTAAGATGTGATACAAATATGTTAAGAAACTAAAAAAATTAGAAAAAAATGTGTGTTATATATACTAAGTGTATTTAACATGTAAAGAACTATTATTAAACATTAATAAGAAAATTACAAAAATTTAGATAGAAATTGTGAAAGGCAGTTCCTAAGGGAAAATAAAAATTCCTAAATTTTGATTTAAAAATTACTATTATACAAATGTAATTTGTATTATAAACTATGTATAAATTAAACATAGTTTGTATTTTCTTAAAAAAGAAAAATTATAGTTTTGGTGTAGTTGTACTGAAACTGGAAGTATAATACCCTGCTCTTAGAAATGTAAACTACTAGAACCTTTCAGGTAAGAAATACAATACCCAAATCAAAAATGTAAAATTGTTTATCTCTTTTCTGAGCATTTGAATCTTATCCTAAAAATAAAAATGGAAAAAAGAAAATAACAGGATCTTTATCCTATATTATTTTTCATAATACAGACAAGCAATAAAATGTCCAATCGGAAAATTATAATGTATCCACATGAAGTGTGAGGTACATATTATAGATCATAGTCTTTAAACAGTGAAGGATAAACACTACAATGCAAAAATATTATGTGAATTTATATACATCAAATCCTCAAAATTATATAATATGAAAAATGTGTACATACCATTTATATTTACATATCACTAGAAGTCTACCTTATTAGAGTATCATAAATCAACTATTAATAGTATAATAAAATATATTTTTTATGGTTAAAATTGTCTCCACTTTGGGAATTTTCTATGTTAATATCTTACTTTTAGAATCAGAATATGTTATATGACATTGCTTGTTTTTATTCTTGTGGTGATTATTCTCTTTCTAATACAGCATTAACTTTGCAGACAAAGATTTGGCCTATCACAGGATGGTTAGGAAATACGGTGCACCTGTTATGAGTGATATTTTTCTGCCACTTGGCTGAAGTGCTCTAATTGGTCTGGTGGCTTTCTGATAAGAAATTAAAATGATTTTGAAATGACATTTGACTGTCAATAGAAAAAAAATACAAATGTCTGGTAGATAAAATCATATTTAAATAACCAGTTTTCCTCTTTTAACATATTAAAAGACAGTTTTCCTCTTCCAATCTTTCTAAAAGTTAAAAATACTGTGAATTAATATCTTAAGCAAAAAGTTGAAGATTTCTATCAATAAATTTGGAGAGAATACAAACTAGCCTCTCTTTATATAAAATTCTAATTAAATATCTTTCTCAGTGAGATTCATTTATTAAAAATTCCAAAATTTCTTTAAATGTGGTTATTTTGGCATATTTTATAATTTTTTCTGTTTTCAAGTTTGGGTATACTCCAAAATATGCAATTTAAATTGCATTGTAAACAAAGGTTTAACTGATTGTATTGTTCGGCATGTCTTAGTTTTGCTATACTTTATAACATTCTTCAGTGAGTTCTTTGTTAGCTATTTATGTGTACGTGTATGTGTGTGCATGCATGTGTGTATTTGTAGTTTTGACAAAGTGAAAAATTAATTTGAAATGTCTAAAGTTATAGCTATTTATAAAATAAATGCAGATACCATGCCATCCTTAAAATTAATATATGTAAAGCTCACAAGATATCGGGAAGTATGAGTCAATGCTTCATCTGTTCCAATTCAAAACACTCGCTCTTCCAAGCTCAGACTTCCAAACACTAACAGTTACAACAAAATGCAGGTAGCTAAAACAATGCCGCTATCACTTACACAAGTAAAATTTTGCTTTTCTTTGTCTCCAAAAGTGGTTAACAAAAATGTCAACAGTTAATGCCATCTTCTTCCAGTCCAGATTCTCGTACTGTTTTTATTCCTCTTCTAGTTATTGCTTTTAGATATTCTCTATGAATTAAAACTGTTAAACTGGCCACTGCCTACATACCCTTTATCTAAGAAAAAAGAAACAGGGTAAGGGAACAAATAAAAACAAGTTAAAATCACATAAATCAGATTGTGACACTGAAAGGGTAAAATTATGAGTAGATACCACAGCCCATGAGTACAGGATCAAGTCTGTGTGCTCTCCCAGATCCATTTGGAGGAATTACTTGTACTCTAGGCCTTCCAGACTGATATGGTTTGGCTGCATCCCCACCCAAATCTCATCTTGAATCGCAGTGTCCATAATTCCCACATGTGGGAGACAAATGAATTATGAGGGTGATTTCCCTCATTCTATTCTAGTGGTAGTAAATAAGTCTTATAAGATATAATGCTTTTATAAGGGGAAACCCCGTCCAATTGGATCTCATTCTATCTTGCCTGCTGCCATGTAAGATGCACCTTTCACCTTCCTCCGTGATTGTGAGGCCTCTCTAGTCACATGGAACTGTGAGTCTATTAAACTTTTTTTTTTTTTTTTTTTTGGTAAAGTCTTGGGTATGTCTTCATCAGCAGCGTGAGAACCATGTAACACAAGGACTTAACTTACTTTATGATAGAATAGCTCTTAACTTACTTTATGACACAATAGTTACAGAGGTAACTGTTGTATGGCACTAAACCCTGTCTATTAGGGACTTCACTTCACATCATAATATTCAAGATAGTGTTGGCCTTCTTCAGTTCAAGGGCTGGGCTTTTGCCAGGCTCCAATGAGTCTGCCAGCCCCAGTGCCCACATTCATTACAAATAAAATCACTAAGTCTCTGACTTTTCCAAAGTTAGTAAGAGAGCCTGATTAACACTAGCTGGAAGAGAGGGGCTGTTATCACTTTGATCAGTGAAAGAAAGGAGAGTGTAAAGTATCCAGTAGATTCATTGCATCCCCTTCCTGCCTATAATGGACCATTCCTAGAAGTAATGGTTTTATACACTTTTTCTAAAAACTCCCTTGACCTAGAAATCAGCTGGGTTCTTTTAAGAAAGTTGGAAAGTTAAAAAATGCAGTACTCTGTTTTTGCTTCTTCTTCTTGACTCATTTCTCCTTTTTTCCTTTCACTATTGCTTTCCTGGAATTGAACACTCATCCCCAAAACATTAGTATATAAACTGTGCCTTAAGCTATACTTTGTAGAGAACCCGAATTAAGATATATTTCTACTGTTGTTACAGGAAAATGGAGAATGAAAGCATAAATATTAGAAGAAGCTACTTGATATTTATGCTTTTACTCTCCATTAATCATTTAATATTTCATTTTCCTTCATCAGCCAACACTACAGGCAGTTGAGGCTTTTACCATGATGAGATAAATCCAACTACGATTTCTGAGGAATATAATTTATTGATGGTCCTATCTGTATGAAGTGTCCGCAGTCTCTCAGGTTTCTGGAGTCTTCCAATCAATTTTATTTCTATGTGTCAGACTAGGAGGCACCCAAGGGAAGACCTTGGGATCTAAATATATTACAACCAGATCCCCAGCAAACCTGTTTCTCCATCATAATCAAGATCCATACTTTCTATTTTGCATCTTTGTCCTGCAGCATAAAGATCCTGAAATGGAAAAATGACAATTTAAGACTCCAATTCAGTGAGACCATTGTATGGTCCCCTAATGGAATAACTTATCCTTGTGTTCTAAAACTTTTTGCAAGTGCGCTAACATAGGCTAGCAGGACCCAGAAATGGAAGAATAGAAACACCTTGTTAGGGTTTCATTAGGTATGAGAGCGACAGGTATAATACACACTTCTACTCCTTGAGTCCTGTGTTCTGGCGTGACTTCACTTTGGATAACAGTCTAATTTATTAGATGTTATCTGTGGTCTTATTTCCATTCAGTTTTCAGACAATTTCAACTCTCTGTAAAGCCAGGTGATTCTGTGGGTTAAGGTACATGGTAAAACAGTAAATTCTATGATTTTTAGGCCATTGTCTTAGTTATGTCCACGTAAAATTAGTTATTTGGTCAGAAGCAAAATTGTAAATAAAGCTTTATGTAAGCTCAGAGATGGAGTTGCTAGAAAAAGCATTTCAGGAATGGAAGAAAAATCGTAATCCAGAGTAAATGACTAGACTAGTTTGCATAAATTATTATCCCCTTTATTACGGAAGAGGCCCAGTATTTTAATACAAATCGTGCGGTTGGCTGGATCATCAGAGATTAACACATTAAGGTTTGTTCCCTTTCACTGGTGCTGGCAATTTAAATATTCAGCAGAGGCAAAAGCCAGTAAGCTGTGGAGTAGGGAAGTATTTATTGCCACATAGCATCTGACTCTGCCAGCAAGATCATAGAGTTCATTGGCCAAGCAGTGAGGTAGCTTGGAAAAGAGGCCAACTAAGAAGCACTAAAGAATTGAGAGTCCCAACTAATTTTAGTGAACATTCACATTTTACATATTGCATAATATCTTCACACTCTGAATCCATTTCAAAAGTTCCATCTATGTACTTCTTTCTAAAGCATCCTAGTAACCAATGCCACCATACCGTTTTTTCCAAGTTCTTCTCTGTCCAAACAATTGTCCACCCCCTACTTATGTAGATTTTTATCTTTGTTTTATCCAGCCGTTTTCTCTTTTGCTGGAAGAATTAGATGCTATATAATTCAACTCATGAGTGGGACTGAAATGCTACAACTTTTCTTTCCTATTTCCTGCATACTATGAAAGGTCTTCAGGAAATCTTTTGGCTCTGGTTTACAGCATGCAACTGCATCTGCGGTTGTGAGTTGAGGAAGGGATAAAATTATGTCTGGGGTAAATACGATGGCAGCATTAGTTACTTCTTAAACTAACATACATATGCTTTCAGATTCTGTTCACATTTTCACTTCATGATTTAAATCTGAAGAACATGCTTGATTTCTCTGGCTTATACAAGCTGATAACATCCAGACATGATAGGCAGCTCAGGTTACCTGGCTACCGAGTTTTATGATTAGGTATTCAATCTCTACCAAGACTCAGGAGTAAGCCAATCATTATTTCTCTAAAGGAGAATAATTACTTGTCAGTGGAGGTCTGACTTTTCCTTAAAAACATAGAAACTTTGCTTTGATCCTTTGAGTGAGGGCTTACCACAAATGCCATATGTTATCCAGGTATGCCACAGACACTTTGAACAATATTGGATTCCTTAGGTCATAAGGTTTCAGTGAGAGCCTATTGGCATAAAGCCCAAATCAATTAGGCTATCTTTTCTTTTTTATTTTTCTCTCAAAACTGGTATCATTTTTAACTACTCTGTAAATGAATCAGAGTAACACACACAAATCAATTATATTTTTTCCCTGAAAAATCCAGAAGAATGTACTATGTGTTATTTTTCATTCTTTGTACTATAAAGTACATGGTGAAGCAAACTAGCTTTCATTTTGAAAGGAATATTACAAAATTTCTAGACTTCTGACTTCTCCACTTTAACTCAGGAAGCCAGCTCCTGTGGTTTTATAAGATTAATTTCCCATCCTCTAGCAATAGTGTTTTCCCAATCATCTGACAGACCTGCTGTTTTGTGTTCATCAGGTCTTAGGAAGCTGGTATTATAAAGGTAACAGAGTAGTGTACAGCCTTAGTTAGAAGATTGAAGATTAAAATGTCTTGAGTGACACAGAACCATGGAAGCAAGTTAATGAAGATACAATATTACCTTATTAAAGTAAATGAATCCTGATTATTGTGGTAACTTTTGAGATAGAGGAAGAAAACATATTCAAGATTAATACTTGCATATAGCTTGCTAGGAGTTAATGTTGATTTGCCCAGGAAGACACCACATGAATATAATGTGATAATGAATAGATTGTGAAATAACATCAGCAACTGGGATCACTGGCTTACTGAATTTATGATGATTTATTCATTCTCCAAGATCCACCAACCTTCTGCGTGAAACAATAGACATGTGAAATCATGATATGATTGCAGCTAACACCGATATATCTCTTGCTTTTATCAGTGGCACTAATTTTACCCAAGCATGAGATTTTACACGTTTTACTTTTTTGAGAGGAAGTAAGATGATCAAAATCTTCCTGTTGGCTCTTGCATCCATATTATCCTTTAGACCAGAGGACAGAGTTATTATGTATATGCTCTCAGTTTCTGATTATATTTATTCTTGTCTTAATTTGGGAGTCAAGGTGACAACAACTTGTTTGGTTCAAAGATTCACTGGGCCACATGATAAGAGTTAGTTAATTAGTTACTTTATTACCAATTTCAGTAAAGTACCACTTGGACCCGTCGACTAAAGTGTTCTGGATTCCCAAGTGTTAGTATTAGGGTAAAAACAGTAGAACCCAAATAGTTCAATAAATATCAGGATTTTTCTGTTTCCTCATGTATTAGTGCTGTTGTAAATGGCTGCAAGTCTCTTTGGGGAAAGACAGAATACATTTATAGCACATGCTTCTGATATTGCAAGGTCTTTTTCAAGTGTGTTCACTGTATTATGTCTGTTCTCTACGCTTCACTAAGAATACAAACATCCTACATGAGACACAGCTTATTGCAAGATCAGCAAAATTTTAATAAACGTGCCTCATACCAATATTATTTTTCATCTACTAAAAAAAGCTTGTTTGAATTCTAAAGAGTTAGATAGAATACACTGCAATGAGATATTTATGTTCAACCACTGGTATCGCATAATTTATTAAAAGTGATTTCAAACAGGATTAAGAAAATTCAGACTTTCTTTCATATGGTTGTAAGAAGATACAAGCTTTCTTTTAGATGGTCATAATACACAGAAAGCATTTTTAAAAAATCTATTCAGTGTACTGACAAGGTTGACACAACAGTAAAGCAATCAGTTGTTAACCAATTATCTCTAGCAGGATTTTATTCCTGGCCTCTAGAACTTGCTGTTTGTGATTAACTACTGAATGGGACTTTCATCAGTGATTCTGAATTGAAAAAAGAAATGCCACTTTTCACAAAGACATAAATTATTTTATACTTTCGCATTTAGAAATTGTAAAAATCTGCTTATCACATTTAAAATGCTTAAATGAAGAAAACGCTGCCTTTAAATATATTTGTGGTAGATAAGACAGTTTGTTCAAGATTAAAGGTGAAAAGGCATGATTCTAAAATTCTACACTGAAATTTTACTAGAAGGCAAAATGTTATAAAGAAATAATATTTTAAAAAAATCTATGATACCTAAGTTTTACATAGTGGATATGCTACCAAATATATAAATATATATAATGTATTGTAATTTATATAATATATTTTATTATATATCATATTATGTATTATATATGTTATATATAATTTATATTATATATATTTAATTTAGACAAGGGATTTAACTTTTCTAAGCACTAACTTGTGAATCTTCAAGAAATAGAAATACCCTTCTGATTCAGCATTCATGAAAAAGTATTCTGAATAAGCTCTCTTAAAAAGAGAAAGGTGTCATTCATATGGATGACATTTATATGGATCTTTACGGAGGTATGTGACACCGAGATCTCCTCTTTCACATTTTACTCCCATTTCAGCCAGTCCTCACTAATGATGTGCATACTGGGCTTAATTCAGACTAGGCTTGTGGGTGTTGGTTCGTAGCAATTGTGTTGGATTGAGGTAAATGAGTTCAGGAGGACAAGACCAAGGAGTCATTCAACAGCTTTAACCAGAAGGACAATATTTTTAACCATTTTAAGTGTTAACCTTGGAAGCAAGATTTAATCTGAAGAATTTATTATATACTGCGTATTTTTTTGAAAACTAGCCTAGACCATATCTTCATGGCCTTTGAGAATAATAGACATAAGTGAAAACCACAAAACAAGTGCCAGATTAATGTTATTTTCTGTTTCTTCATTAAACACATACTTTATCTTTCTGTATTGATAGGTAAGCACTAACCACAATAAATATAGCTTGTCTTTTAAAGTCCCTATAGAAGGAAATTTAGTTTTTATTCTAGTGTGTCCCCTTATAGTGAAGTAGCATATTCTTTCATAATTAAAAACATAATCTTATTTCAAATTTTTTAATGTAATTTTCTCTTTTTAAGAGGAAATGGTTGTGATTAATTTATTACAGTCACCAACAATATCAGAATGGAGGAAAGTTACATTCTCTACTAAGGTACAATATCTCACCATTTCATAAGAAATTAGTCAGCATTTTCTCTGAGGGTAAGAAGGTATTATGGAAAGTAAGCACATTGACAAGTCTCTAAGGCCTTTATGTACATTACTGTCTCTAAAATATTCATATTAGTACTATTTTAAATGTGCAAAATTAACATAGAAAGGACAAAGTTTCTCTTTGGTTTGACCACTGTTCCTGAAAAAACTCTTCTAATTGTGCTCAGCTAATTAACTAATATGAAGTTACCAAAAACACTAATTATTTCTTACATTCATTTTTTATAAGGTAAAACAATACTTTTTTTTTTTTTTCCCAGAGGCCTCTGAAAAATCTAAAAATTAGTTTCAGGTGAATAAAACATTCTAAATATTTTTTCCTAAATTTATGTCCATATCATAGGAAGGTGAAAAGCATGCATTAATTGGACCAAAAACATTTGGCCACTTAAGTACAATATGGTCATGTATGCCTCAGAAAAATAATGCAGAGTTGTTTCTTCACTTTTTCTCTGTCAGTTCCAAAAATGATAGCTAATGATTATCCAGCATCCAAAATCTGTGTCATCATTCTTGCAAAGCGACCTACTTTGTCAAGCATTGTATAGCTACTCTTACACACTATTTAAGTTTTTTTTCATTCATTTAGCATTTAAGTAAACTTGATTTAGTTATCTTTTCTGGAAATAAGCAGGACTAGGCTAAAGTAAGAGGTTTGGAGTTCATGGAGATATTCCTGGATGCACATATTGTGTATTACTGAGTCCTTAATACCTGGATTTTGAGTGCTGCTTCTCATCTAGGAGAACAGTAAATGCAACTCATATAGCTTGCAGTTATCTTTATAATTTTATCTTGCATAAGTATTCTTGGAACCAGCTCTTTCTTGCCCGTATACTCTCCATTTGTCCTCAAAGTAATTGCTTGGTTAGCAGAAACTCTGCTGTGCCTTTCAAAACTACCCTCCAGAAGAATCAAGATTCTTTCTTACCTGGCATAGCTTTCTGTCTAAAAGATACTCAGGTCCCAACAGTTTATTTTTCTATAGCATTTACAGTGTTCACTACTGGAAAAAATATATCATCTAATACTAAATAACAAGAAAAAATAGCTAAATCCTTTTATTTAGCAGGCCATTAATTTAGTTATCAGATCACAATTGAACATTTAAAAAAAATAAAGTCAAAGGTAAATATTGACTTTTCAATAATCATTAAAAATCTGTAAAATTATAAAATTTCACCAGAATTTATATTATGAATATACCACCTAAGATAACTTCATATTCATAAAATCTCTCAAAAATGTTTATTCTTATATTTTTAAATCATGTTAACAAGAGAAACAAAAACATTAATAGTGACAAAACTAAATCTCCACTATTTACTAGGGAAATGGGCAAGCTGACTATAGAAACATTTCTGAATGGAATATTCAGAAAGAAAGTCCTTTAAAATTATGATATTAGTGCTTATATTTATATGGAAATGACTTATGTTGTCATGTTAAGTAAAAACAGCAAAATGAAAACAATTATGTGATCATAACTGAAATACGAACAAAATGACAGCAAAAAAACTAAAAATTAAATAATCTATACTTTATATTGAGTTGTTTTAAGTAGAGACATTTAAGCTATTTTTTTTTTTCATTTTATTTTCTGTGCTTTCAAGTTCACTTACTCAAATATTTTAAAAATACCTATAATGATCCAGAAATCATCATGGGCATTGGAAAGAGAAGAAAAAGACAGACACAACCATTTTCTTGTGGAGCTTTCCATGTAATTGAAGCAATGGTTATTCAAGAAATATAGTTATGTAAAAACTTTTAAAATTATGGTGAGGACAGGTAATATGCAATAAAAGAATGTAATATAAAGACATAACTTGTCCTAAAGGTTTATTTTGTGGGAGAGTAATATATCATCTCTGACTGTATAATTTTTATAATGGAAATTTTTTCTTTCCTAATAATAAACCTTTTAAAACACATTGCTTATTCTAAGAATTAAAATAACACCAGAAGTTTAAATCCGCCCATGTGCTCCTCTATTATCATTATATTAGTCTATTACTGCTGTCTACAGCAAATTAGCATGCTTAATTTTGAGTTGATGACTTATTTGATTTTTTGACCTTTTATTATCATAACTATCTTTACATAACTACCAATTTTATCAATTTTTTTGCTGGATTTTACACTAGAATATACTGCTTATGCTGTGTATAAACATGTTGGACTTCTTTTCCTCTTAGCATTAAGTCAGACAGCTCTAATGTTCATACATGTTCTCTCTCAGCTTTCGCATATTTGGTTGGGGACATAGGGCCAATTTTGAGCAAGTAGACTCTTGAACAGAAGTAGTGTGTGTAAATTCTGGGCTGCAACAATTAATTGTTGGTATAAAGTTGCCTCCAGTGCTTTTTTAAAAATGATATTGTGATCTTGGAGAAGCCCTGATTTTGAGATTATGTGGTGCCAAATGCTCACAGCAGCCTGAGTCTCTGAGCTCCTACGGAAAGATTTTCTAGTAGTAGCTCAGAGGTTCTCTTGGAAATCATCCAGAACAAGGATTGGCAACTATGACCAACAACTAAATCCAACCCCCTGCCTGTATTTGTAGATAAAACTTTATTGGAACATAGCCATGTCCAGTACAATCATTTATTAGTGTATTGTCTATGGCTGATTTCATATTTTGATGATAGATGTAAATAGTTGACACAAAGACTCTGTAGCCTGCAAAGCCGAAAATACTAGTGATCTAGCTCCTTACAAAAAGTTTGTTGATCCCTGCTTTGGACTGATGGCAGTGTTAGAATGTTCAATATTAAACAAGTGTTCTCTTTAGCAATCAAGATTAACATATAGTGTTTCTGAAGTGGCATAATATGTTTAACACCAAATATTATATAACATTCACCTATGCTTTGGGATATAGCTACAACTCATTAATTTTTAGTGCTAACACTCCTTTTTATGATTATAACACAATTGATGTAACCATGCAACTGCTGGTGGACATTTGGGTTATATGCAGTTTTTTGCTATCGAAAACACTGCTTCCAAGTTTTCAGTTTTTGCAATGGTGGAATAGCTCCTATTGGGACAACTAACAACCATAAACTCTAGACATGAAATTAATATAACATAACTATCTGAGAGCACTGGAGAGTGACTGAAAGCAGGAAGATCTGATTGGAGTCATTTCTTGGACACACACAAAAAATTGTACTGTGTGAGGTTTTATCCCTTTAAGAATAAAATATGTCTTAGTATATGCTGTGGCAGTTGGCTAATACAGGCATTTAAGAAAAACCTTCATTATGACAGACTTGTAGTGTTAGAGAATAGAATTCAGGGCAATCATGGCAATTGAAAAGTGATAACAGAAATTCTAAGAGAAGTAAAGAGAGAAAACCTATGGAATAATTAACGAAATTTTAAATGTGTGTAGTTAGAGCCCCTGAATTAAATAAGAGACAATAGGGAAGAAAAATGTTTGAAATAATAATACTTTCACATTTCCTAAAGCTAGTGAAAGACATAGCTGTATAAATTCAAGAAGCTCAGCTACTTTCAAGCTGAATGAATACTAAGAAACCACATCTAAACATACAATCAAACTACTGAAAGCAAAAGATTAAGAAAAGTAGTCAAAGTGATAACAGGAAAAAATGACAAATTACATACAGAGAAGCAACAATTCAAAAGACTGCAGATTTTTGTCAGAATGAGTACAGGCTAGATTTAGTGGAATACCAAATTGAAATATTGAAAGAAAATAAGATTTAAGTTCAGAGTTAATGTACAACTGTAAAAAGCCTAGAACAAATATAGCTTGATGGCTTGGAGAAAATCTTGATGGCTTTGGATTTGGCTGTGACTTTACAGATATAATACTTAAAGCACAATCTATAAAATAAAAAATTCAATAATTTAGACTTTATTAAAATTAAAAATTTTTCTTCCATGAGAGGCACTGTCAAGAGAATAAAAAGATAAGTCACAAGCTGGAGAAAATATTTCTAAAAACACATATCTGATAAAAACTGGTATCCTAGATATACAAACAGCTCTTAAAACTGAATAATGGGAAGATGAACTGATTAAAAGTGGGCAACTATCTGAATCTCACAAAATATGATACAAAATAGACATACAAAAACATGTTATTAGGGAATTGTAAATTAAACTGACAATAAGATATTACTGCACACCTATTAGGAGGGCTAAAACCCCAAACACTGATAACATCAAATGCTGACAAGGATGTGGGGCAACAGGAACTAGCATTCAGTATTGATTCATCCATTATAACTGTCCCAGCAGATTTTAGTGAATAATTCATTCTATTCCCATTGAGGTCAAGTTTAGCCAATGTTAAATGAATTTTC
This sequence comes from Saimiri boliviensis, assembly GCF_048565385.1. Taxonomy (NCBI): domain Eukaryota; kingdom Metazoa; phylum Chordata; class Mammalia; order Primates; family Cebidae; genus Saimiri; species Saimiri boliviensis. The sequence goes on from NC_133452.1 coordinate 110,238,040, forward strand.
CATATATCTAAGTATCTATTTCTAGATTTTTTATTCTCTTTCAAATACATCTATTCAAATACTAGTATCATACTTTTTATTACTATCATTTTAATATTTTTTGTATGTAGTAGGGAAATCCCCTACTTCTTTATTCTTTAGATGAACCTGAATATTGATCTATCAAATTGTTACAAGAAAAAGAATGCCCTGAGAACTTGATTATAATTACATTTATCAAATAATTGGGAGATAATTGACTTAGTCATAATTAAAAGAGCTGTTTCAAATTTTTTTAACTATCAAACATAGTAATATTATTTAAATACATTTGCCATGTGTATGAAAATTCTTAATGTAATTTTATTAGTAATGGTAATATTAGTAATAGTTTGATATATTAATAATTCAGTTGATCTAAACATGCATTCTTGTTTGATGATGATTTTGGTCAAAATATGCCAAATCTGTCCATAAATATGCATAATGTAATTACATAGCAAATAAATTGCTGAAAGAGAGGGAAAAATGTAGAGTTGGTTCTAAAGTTATGACAATATTGCTTTTAGTCATATGTTCTCATTTACTCCCTTCCAGAATGTTTATGTGCTATTGCATAGTCCCAGGCATGCCATCTGTTCCTGTAATCAAGACCAGTAAACTCAGGTGAACAGAGGATGTTACATTTTTTATTTCTGAATAGATCAGTTAGCCACACACAGAGAAGCATTCTGTTTTGTGGCCACTTGTAATACTCTCAAATCATATAAACTCTCCTGCAAATACATGCAATGTGTTACGTGGGAGATTAGATAAAAGAGTATAAAGCCAGTGGAAATCCAGGATAATCACATTTCAGCATTTAAGGGAATATTCTTTAATTGAACACTCTACACTGAAATTTTGGCTCAGTCCTCCATGACCTTGGGCAAGTTAATATCATACTTTAAGCCTTAGTATCCTCAGTTGTAAATCTTAGAGATAAAACAGGAACTATGTACTATGTATTTTTATGTATGTGAAACTATTTTCACAGTACCTCACTTATTGTAAACATTCAATCTTCATTAGTTGCCTAACTAATGATGATGAGCTGCTAGTGTAGAATTTCTTTAATTCTTGCTTTTAGGACTATTGTGTGGTAAGGGTCAGAACCTATAGGAAAGGGTTAAATAAATCTTAATGTAGTACAAATAGCAATTTTAGTTGGTTATTAATGGCATCATTTATATTATAAAATAAAAGGAAAAATGTAAAGTATATTTTACTTTATTGTGGATTAAAGATAACAGTTAAGAATAACATTACATGATCTTACAAACATCCTGATTTGGAAATTAAATCTGGTTCTTCTGATATAAATCAAAGTTTTTTTCACCAGTCTGGTATGCTTAAACAAACTTGCTTTTTAAAGACATGTCACTTTACACAAAGTATTTACTGTGTTATACATGGTTTAGTTGAAGTAAGACGTCTCTTGTTATTTGATTTCAAAATAAGCATAGTTTCAGTCTACTGGCCACAAGTAGCAATATAAAAAAAAAATATGAAAGGTAGAGGAAAGGGTCATGACAATTCTGAGAATCACTTAGAGAGAGAACTTTAATGAATAATTGTTGGTTAAAACAAAATGCATGTTATTTATTCAAACAGTACTAAAATTCACCCTGCATACACATAAAAAAAGGTCAGTTACAATTTGATACATGTTACCAGAAGTCAGTCAATAAAAACTAGCCAACAAAACTAACAAAAGGGGCAAATTCCACTACTACTTTCTTGATAAAATGGAGGGATTTCTGTCTCTTTTCCAGATAATCCTTTAATTTTTTTTCCGAAACCACATTTCTTTTTCAAACATATTTTCAAACATTTTATTCGCCTTTAGAATTTTCCCTTGACATTCTAAGAATTTTTCTGCAATGAGTCCCCAAAATATGTTCTGTACCAAAATGTACCTTATAAATTTAGCAATGTCTTAAGAAATGTTTACTGCATTCAAATGAGCAAACACTTTCCCAAATGTGGTATTTTCGGTTACTCTTGATCACCTGTCACAGTTACTGAAATCCAAATATATTTAACTAAAGGATGGAGATTTTGTAATATATAAATTTTTAGAGAAGTTTTATATATCCTATAATCTTTGCATGTGGCTCATTTATATTTTCTGACACTATCTGCTTTTCCTTTACAACATTTTTATACCATTATTTGTCATTCATATGAGTATATTAGAAAATAATAGATTATGTGTTTCTTTAGTATGTAATATTATGTTTAAAATACTTTATTAGCCAATCAGAGCCTAAGGCACAACTGAATAAGACAGACTCTTCAGTTAAGGATTAAGGATTTCACGGTACAGTGCTGGAGACAAAGATCTAAAAACCAGACCCTAATTAGCATCATGCGGAATACGCCAAGATAATGATGAAAATATAACGACAAAACAGAAAGAAGGCTATATTTAATTATGATTAGTGTTCCAGCGCCTTGTAATAAGTTATGATTTGCAAAGTGTCCATTATAAGGGGATAGGCAGAATTCAGTAGGAAGTAACTTTGGTTCTTGAGGCTTTGCCTTATTTTTGTTCCTTGAATCTATCAACCTCATTCCTTCCTGGGTCTACAGCTGATACTGTCACCTCTACTAGTAATCATCTTTCGTAAGAATTTTATTTTGGACAGCTCCTTCTTACCATTCAGATCTCATTTCAAATGTTACCTCTTCAGATGGTCCTTCCTCAGTCTTTCAAATCATTCCTTTTTATTTTCTTTAAGCATGTTTCAATTTTTATCATTTATATGCTTTCTTATTATCAATCTACCCCCACACATTTCTCCCACTGTAATGCAAATGTCATAAAGATAAGAAATTTGCCTTAGTCCCTGCTCTGTCCCCAGCACTGAGGACAGTACCGGATAACTAATAGTTGCTCAATAACTATGTGGCCAGTGATGAAATGGATAAATTACAATAAGGGAATGAAAGCACTGGGGACCAAACTAGAGGGTATTTATTTTAGGGCAGCCCTTCACCTACTGAAAGGAGAGAGGAATAACTGAGGATAGGGACATGAAATGGAAATAACTGAGGATAGGGACTTAAAATGAGGCCAACCAAGGATGATGAGCTGCTAGTGTAGAGTTTCTTTAATTCTTCCTCTTAGGACTGTTAGTGTGTGGGAAGGGTTAGAACCTATAGGAAAGGCTTTATTAAATCTTAAAGAAATAGAGAAAAAGGGGAAAGAAAAAAATTACATTGTTTTATTTGCCCCTTATGAAAAAGTAAAAATCTTTTAGCAAAAACCTCCTTAATATTTGAGTTAGTTGAAAACTAGATTCCCAAAACTGGTGCACTTGCATTTGACATATTAGACAAAAGCATAGTACATGATTGTTTTAGGTAATTAACTGTCTCATTATACTTATTTTTGTATTTCAACAGCAAAATGATAATTTTTCACCACAAACATCTTTTAATTAATAGAATTAAAGTTTAGAGAATAAGAGACATGAACACAATTTTTTTTTTGGCCTTCAAACAGATTAGATTAAAGTCTTAGGTCCTTGTAGTACCATCCCAGTTCAAGGCTAGTTTATTCCAAGGATGATGCAAATTAGTGTGCTGGCAAAGAAATTGATAGATAACATTATGACACAGCCAGGCACGGTGGCTTAGGTCTGTAATCCTAGCACTTTGGGAGGCCAAGGTGGGTGGATCACGAGGTCAAGAGATCAAGATCATCCTGGTCAACATGGTGAAACCCTGTCTGTACTAAAAATACAAAAATTAGCTGGGCATGGTGGTGCAAACCTGTGTTCCCAGCTACTTGGGAGGCTGAGGCAGGAGAATTGCTTGAACCCAGGAGGCAGAGGTCGCTGTGAGCCGAGATTGTGCCATTGCATTCAAGCCTGGGTAACAAGAGCGAAACTCAGACTCAAAACAAAACAAAACAAAACAAAACAAAACAAAACAAAACAAAACATTATGACACTGTAGAGTTTCGTCCAGGATTGCAAAAAGGTTTAATATGAAGGGCTTTAGATAACATTCAAGCTTACTTATAATTTTAAAAAATTTAAACTTCAGTAAGCAAGGGGCACAAGTTCAGCATGTCCCTTGTCTCTAGTTCAGCATGCAGGTAAAAACAAAACAACACTACACTAAGGAACATATGTGATAGTAAAAAATCAATTATATTCTCAATGAAGCACAGGAAGACAAGATTGCTCATCATTATTGCTACTATTCATTATTTCACTGGAGAATAACAAGAGAAATAAGAAAATAACTTGTAACTATTTGAAGGTGCCACTACTGTTTGTTTATAAAATCAAAGTAAATCAATTAAAAAAATTATAACTCATAAGATAGTCTATTAAGGTGGCCAAAAAAAAATCAATATCCAAAATAAATAGAACTTTTTCTGCTTAAAAATACATCAGAATTTATTCCAGAATAAAAGAAATTAATGTCTTTTATATTGCAAGAAAATCAATAAAATACATAGGAATAAGTATAAGAAATGTTCCTTTATTAAGAAAACATTTCTGAGTGATGTATACAAATCAATTAGTCATTTAAAGAGCCTTACTATTAATGTTAATTCTATGAATTCAGTGTTATTTCTACTGAATCCAAAGAAGATAATTTATAAAATTTGACAAAATTTAAAATCACTCTATAAGTAAAAATTGCAAAATGATGCTAATATTTTGAAAAAAACAAAACAAAAAAAACCAGTGTGCTGTGACTTATACTACCATATATTTAATGATACCTAAAAGCTATAGTAATTTAAAAGATTATGTTGAGTCATTAAAAGACAAGTAGAAAAATGTTGCTTTAAATAGCATTCATAAAGAGATATTTTTACATAAGAATTTAGTTCATGATATAGATAGTATTTTAAAGTAGGCTTGTAAGGTGGGTCAGAGGATACAAATTATTTTAAGTTAGAAAAATGGGTTATTAATCTGGAGGAAAAAACAGGTTAGACGCACTACCTCATGCCCTGACAAAACATAATTCCAGGGGAATTAAGACCAAGTGTAAAACATACAAAAAACAAACAAACAAAATTTTTATAAAGTGGTCTAAAAAATAAAATGATAAATGCTTTTTTCTTAAAGAAGAACAAATATCAAACCTATTCCAAACTCATTCCATGAGACCAGTATTACCCTGATATCAAAAAAAAAAAAAAACACACATAAAATATGTGCCAATATATCTGATAAATATGAATGCAAAAATCCTTAACAAAATACTAGCAAGTTCAATTCAAGAACACATTAAAAAGTTCATTCACCATGACCAAGTGTGATTTATCCCAGATATATAAGAATGGTTCAGTATAGACACATCAAGAGAATGAAGGACAAAAACCACATGATTATTTTAATGGTTGGTGAAAATAATTTTACAAAATTCAACATTCTGTCATGATAAAAACTCTCAAAAAAAAAAAGGTGGGTGTAAAAGGAACACATCTGGTCATAACACAGCCATATATAACAGACCCACAGCTAGTATCCTACTGAATGGGGAACAAATGAAAGCCTATTCTCTAAGATCTGGCACATGATGAGGATGCCCACTTTTACAGCTGTTACGCGACATAGTACTAGACGTCTTAGCTAGAGCGATCAGACAAGAGAAGGAAATAAAGGGCATCCACACTGGAAACTTAGGAGTCAAATTATCCTTGCTTACAGATGATATAATCTTATATTTGAAAAAACCTAAAGACTCCACTGAAAAATTATTAAACTGATCAATAAAGGTGCAAGATACAAAATCAACATAAAAAAATCAGTAGCATTTCTCTATGTAACAGTTAACAATCTGAAAAGAAATAAAGAAAATATTTCCATTTACAATAGCCAGAAATAAAATTAAGTACCTAGAATTAACTTAGCCAAAAAAGTGAAAGATCTCATAAATGAAAACTATAAAACACTGGTGAAAGAATTTAAAGAAGATAGAAAAAAATGAAGAGATATTTCCTTTTCATAGATTAGAAGAATCAATATTGTTAAAATGTCCACAGTACCCAAAGCAATCTACAGATTCAATGCAATCCCTATAAAATACCAGTGACATTTTTCAAAAATGTAGAAACAACAATTCTAAAATTTATATGGCATCACAAAAGACCCACAATAGACAAAGCTGTCCTGAGCAAAAAAGAAAACTGGAGGAATCACATTATCTGACTTCGAATTATACCACAGAGCTACTGTAACCAAAACAGCATGGTACTGGCATACACACATAGACCAACAAAACAGAATGGAGAACCCAAAAACAAATCCATACATCTACAGCCAATGCATTTTTGACAGAGGTGCCAAAAACATATTGGGGAAAGGACAGTCTCTTCAATATATGGTGCTGGGAAAACTGAGTGTTCATATGCAGAGGAATGAAAGTAGTCACCTATCTCTCACCATATACAAAAATCAAATCATAATGGATTTAAGACCTGAATCTAAGAGCTGGGAATGTGAAACTACCACAAGAAAATTTTGGAGAAACTCTCTGTGTCATTTAAATGGGCAAGGATTTCTTGAGAAATACTCAATAAGCGTAGGCAACCAAAGCAAAAATGGAAAAAATGGAATCACATGAGGTTAAAAAGCTTTTGCACAGCAAAGAAAAAAATATCAACAATGTGAAAAATCAACATGAAACAACGAAATGGTAGAAAATATTTACAAACTATCCATTTGACAAGAGATTAATAATAATCAGCCTATATAAGGAGCACAAACAATAGGAAAAATAATCAGATTTTAAAGTGGGCAAAAGATCTGAATAGACATTTCTCAAAAGAAGGCATTCAAATGGCAAATAGGCATATGATGTTCAACATCATTGATCATCAGAAAAAGGCAAATCAAAACTACAAAGAGATATCATTTCATCCTAGTAAAAATGACTTTTTACCAAAAATCAGGCAATAACAGTGGATGACAGGGATATGAAGAGAAGGGAACCCTGTATACTGTTGGTGAGAATGTAAATCAGTACAACCACTATGGAGAACACTTCGGAAGTTTCTAAAAAAACTAAAAAAGAGGCCAGGCTTGGTGGCTTACATCTGTAATCCCAGCACTTTGGAAGGCCAGGGCATGTGGATCACCTGAGGTCAGGAGTTCAAGATCAGCTTGGCCAACATAGCAAAACCCTGTCTCTACTGAAAATAAAACTAAAAAAAATTAGCCAGGCATGATGGAACATGCTTGTAATCCAAACTACTGGGGAGGCTGAAGTGGAAGAATTGCTTGAACCCAGGAGACAGAGGTTGCGGTGATCTGAGATGGCACCACTGCATTCCAGCCTGGGTGACAGAGCGAGACAAAAAATCAAATAAGCAAAAAACCTAAATAATAGGTGCAATTCCACTGCTATAAACCCCAAAGAAAGGAAATCAGTATATCCAAGAGATATCTGTATTCTTATGTTTGTTGCAGCACTGTTTACAATAGTCAAGATTAGGAAGCAGCCTGTGTCCATCAACAGATGAATGAATAAAGCAAATATGGTACTAATATACAATGTAGTACTGTTCAGCTGTGAAAAATAATGAGATCCTGTCATTTGTAACATCACGGATGGAACGGAAGGTCATTAATTTAAGTGAGATAAGCCAGGGACAGAAAGACAAACTTCACATGTTGCTCTCACTTACTTCTGGGATCTAAAATTAAAACGATTAAACTCATGGAGATAGAGATATCAAAATATCCCATGTACTTCATAAATATATACACTTACTGTGTAACCACAAAAATTAAAAAAAAAAACAAAACCAAATTTATTTCCTCCTCTTAAAAGTTATATTGTCTCATGTGTAGTAACCATTGACCATAAAAAGTATCCAAAATAGTTGCAAAAAGAGAGAGAGAGAGAAAGAGAGAGAGAGAGAGAGGGAGAAGAAAGAAAGACAGTTGCCAAAAAAAAAAAGTATCCAAAATAAATGTTGAAATGCAGTCTAGAAAGCATAATGGGATAGAACATCTGCTTAAAGAGCTAAGTACACAATTCAAATTCTAGATTCTTTTAGCAATATTCACAAACAATTGTTAATTAAAATACAAGACACAATAAAACATTTGATGTTATGCTGAAGAATGAACATACTGTTTCTAAACTAGAGATGTGCATCAGTATTATAAGGGGAAATTTTGAAAATACCTATGCCAAGTCTCATTTCTAGAGGTTCTTCTTTAGGAGGCGTCTCTATTTTAAATATTTCTGAAGTGATCTTATTTCATACCTAAGAACTGTTATGATGTTAAAAATTCTTATTAGAGAGGCAGGTAGCCTACATGCCTGACAAATTGTAATAATTTTTTAAAAAGCAAAGCAAAGGTAGAAGTGGTGATTAAATACATTAATCAATAAGAGGCTAAGCAACATCCAGTGCCTCAAGTGAAGGATACTTTTTAACTGTTAGTGATCCTTCTCAGTGTGCAACTTCTGCAGTGGTTAATGTTTGAGGTAAATGGACCAGTAGACTCAAAAGAAAAATTCTTCCACTTATTCTACAGATTTGAATATTTCGGTAAATGACCAAAGGATTCTCTGAGGCATCATTTGAATTCCAAAGGGTCAAGGGAAAGGTATTAGGTGATAACACCTGGTGTATTTGAATTGTTTCCTTTTGTTTGCCAAGACTGGACTAAAGAAAAAACAAAACAATAGAGTGGCCACTAAAGATCAGTGACGATGTAGAAAATGCTAGAAAAAATTGTCCCCTACTAAGTTTTACTAAGCATATAACTAAGAGAAATATAATCTCTTATCAAATTATTCTTTTCAACTGAAAACTTTCTTGGAGTTTATGCTGAATTCTTTTAAGTTAACGTAAAGAAACAACACATTGACTATATATTGCACTTGTATTAACTATCCAGTTATTTATGCCTTTATAAAAGTGTTAGAAAAAAGAGTGTTTCTGTGAGAGCACATATACTTTTAAATGTTTTATTTAATCACTTTGCTGCCTGTTAAAATAAACCACATTTCTAAAGGGGTTGTCCTTCTGAATGTACCAACATGATTTCTGTTGTCATTAGGAGTGCAGATGGTGTGGGGTCTGAGAGCCCGAATCTTTTTTCATTCTGTTTTGACTAGAAATAATAAATGAATCCTTAATTAGTATGCAAGGAAATATGTTTCATTCTGTAACACAAATACATTATGTTTACTGTGTTAATTATATTACCAAGGAAACCATAAGGCTTTGGGTAGAAAATTCTTCAATGTGAACCAGTGAGTGAAACAAAGTAGAGAAAAGAGGATTTGGAATTAGACGAGTGTTTGGGTTCAATACATGTATATCTAAAAAGTAAGTTCTTTTATTTAATTGTATAAGTATAAACTTTATAAATGCTTGCAAACACTTGACATAGGGTATTTATTTTATATGTTGTGCATCTGTCTATCTTGTATCAGTTCTTTACCTCTTTATTTTGTGAAACTTTTAGAGGGAAATAAAGGAGTTGGGTTATCCGACACCTCCTGTCTCTAATTCCTAGAAATTCATAAAATAGATGAAAACTCTATATTCCTACTTTTCTATATTAAATTTCACTTAGCATGTTTCTTCAGTTACTATTCTTTACATGTCAATTTCTGAAGAAGTAGGCAAATAAAAATCCATATTTGAAAAAATGGAGAAAATAAGGATATAAAAGTGTATTTAGATTTGGGTCTCCAGAGCTGGTAAGAAGTTGATAAAGAGAAGAAAATTAAAAACAATCAGTAGATAGTTTCAGAAATGCTCAGAGATGTTCTCTGTAAAGAAGAAAATGAACTCAAAGGAAGAAGAAAAATCCTTCTCCATCTACTTTCTCTACATGTTGCCACTGAGATACTGGTTACGTTTTTGGTCTAGCTTTGTATGTTTCTCAGATAATACTGAATTCATTGATTTACAAGCTGTGAGCATATCAGAACTTTTCTCTATATAAGATTTGCTAGGTGGGAAACATGCAACTGATATCTTGAAGCATCTAATACTTTCATAGGAATCAGTTGCATGTTTCTCACCTAGCAAATCTTATACACAGAAAAACCCTGATGTGCTCACAGCTTTTTATTATTTTTGTCAAAGAAGCCTCATAATAATTAATTTTTCATGTTAATAAATAAAACGTCTAAGAAACTCTTTTCAAGCTTAAAATTCTAGATCAAAGTTTTAACAATTCTGTATAAACCTAACTACTTTTTAAGAAAGCTATTGAGTGTGGAGAAGGGTTGTTTGGAAAAAGAAACTTTAGGTTACAATAGCATTTTCCACTGATGACAGTTATTCATATATTTGCTAGATAATCAAGGGAAGTTTAAACAAGACTAGTGCTTCCCGTGCAGACAATGAGGTCAGACATTACTTTGATAATAATAGTAAGTTATTTGCTTTTTTCATCAGTGTTGACATTTTCACTGATGGTGCGGCAGCAATGGTAAATAAAACTGAGAAATCTTGGCCTAGAATCAAAGCTACTAGTACTAAAGTCTGCTTGTAATAGTTGTTTTCTTTACAGTCATCCATTCATAGTTAAATATTTTAAAAAGCATATAAATAGTTTCACTTAAGAATGCTCATAGTGGAGCCATAATCATTAAATTGTATTATATTTCTGACTTTATATATACTACTCTTTAATATTTTGTGAGGCAAAGAGGCAATTTGAATAGAGTATGCTCTGTCAATTGGCAAAATGGGATGATTGTTTCAGAAAAAAGGTGTTTGTATACTTTTTTGATATGTGAGCTGAAATAGCAACTTTATAAAAAAATTGGACGTTACTTGAAAATAGTGAATAGAATGGAAATTAGTAGAGGCTGGGGTGGTTAGCAGGCAGGAGAAGATGGAGAGAAGTTGGTCATAAGGTAGATAATTAGGAGAAATAAGGCCAAGAGTTCTATTAGGAAGTACGGTATTATAGCTGATGATATAATTCATTCTTAAAAAATGTAAAGAGAATGAATGTAAGGTTTCGCACTACAAAAATAATAGCGATATGAGGTAATACATTTGCTAATTACCTAGAATTAATTATTCCACAATATATATACTTCAAAACATCCTGTTGGGCATAATAAATGCATACAATTTCATCTGTCAATCAAAAACATTAAAAAACTCAGCTCTTTGAGGTTCTTAATAGTTTCTAAGAGTATATATAATTATTATGCCATCATCACATTCATTGTTTATCCAGTCAAAATTCAGGAGCCAGTTGTTCATTTTCCATGAAGTTGTGACATTTTGAGTTAGTTTCTTACTGTTGAGTTCTAATTTGATTGCACTGTGGTTTGAGGGACTGTTTGTTACGATTTCCATTCTTTTTCATTTGCTGAGGAGTGATTTACTTCCAATTATGTGGTTGACTTTAGAGTAAGTGCGATGTGGTGCTAAGAAGAGTATATATTCTGTGGATTTGGGGTTGAAGGTTCTGTAAATGTCTGTTAAGTTCGATTGGTCCAGATCTGTGTTCATGTCCTAGATTTCCCTGTTGATTTTCTGTCTCACTGATCTGTCAAATATTGACAGTGGAGTGTTAAAGTCTCCCACTATTATCGTGTGGAGTCTAAGTCTCTTTGTAGGTCATTAAGGACTTGCTATATGTATCTGGGTGTTCCTGTATTGGGTGCATCTAAATTTAGAAGAGTTAGCTTTTCTTTTTGTATTGATTCTTTTACAATTATGTAATGCCCTTCTTTGTCTCTCTTGATTTTTTTTGGTTTAAAGTCCATTTTATCTGAGACTAGGATTGCCACACCTGCGTTTTTTGCTCTCCATTTGCTTGGTTAATCTTCTTCTATCTCTTTATTTTGCGTCCATATGTATCTTTGCATGTGGCATGGGTCTCCTGAATACAGCACACTGATGGTTCTTGGCTTTTTATCCAATTTGCCAGTCTATGTCTTTTGATTGGGCATTTAGTCTGTTTACATTTAATGTTAATATTGTTATGTGTGAATTGGATCCTGCCATTTTATTACTGGTTGGTTGTTTTGCCCTTTGATTGGCGTAATTTCCTCATTGCATTGTTGGTCGTTACCATTTGGTTCTTTTTTTGCAGTGGCTGGTACTGGTTTTTCCTTTCTGTGTTTACTGCTTCCTTCAGGAGCTCTTGTAGGGCAGGTCTGTTAGTGACAAAATCAGCAATTGCTTGTCCATAAAGGATTTTATTTCTCCATCACTTATGAAGCTTAGTTTGGCTGGATATGAAATTATGGGTGGAAGTTCTTTTCTTTAAGGATGTTGAATATTGGCCCCCTACCCGCTTCTGGCTTGTAGGGTTTCTGCCAAGAGATCCCTTGTGAGTCTGATGTGCTTCCCTTTGTGGGTGACCTGACCTTTCTCCCTGGCTACCCTTAGTATTTTTTCCTTTGTTTCAATGCTGGTGAATCTGATGATTATGTGCCTTGGGGTTGTTCTTCAGAGGAATATCACCGTGGTGTTCTCTGTATTTCCTGTATTTGAATGTTGGCCTGCCTTGCTAGGTTGGGGAAGTTCTCCTGGGCAATATCCTGAAGAGTGTTTTCCAGCTTGGATTCTTTCTCCCCATCACCTTCTGGTACACCGATCAAGCATAGATTAGGTCTTTTCACATAATCCCATATTTCTCGAAGGCTTTGTTCATTTCTTTTCACTCTTTGTTCTCTTTTCTTGCCTTCTCATTTTATTTCATTGAGTTGATCTTCAATCTCTGATATCCTTTCTTCTGCTTGATCTATTTGGCTATTGAAACCTGCGTATGTGTCTCGAGTTTCTTGTGCTGTGTTTTTCATCTCCATCAAGTTGTTTTTGTTCTTCTCTAAGCTGGTTATTGTTCTTCTCTAAGCTGGTTATTCTAGTTAGCATTTCTTCTAACCTTTTTTCAAGGTTTTTAGTTTCTTTGCATTGGGAAAGAACATCGTCCTTTAACTCAGAGAATTTTGTTATTATGCATCCTCTGAAGCCTGCTTCTGTCAATTCATCAAATTTGTCCTCTGTCCAGCTTTGTTCCCTTGCTGGTGAGGATATGTGATCTCATGGTTGTGGAGAGGCATTCTGGTTTTTGATGGTTTCATTCTTCTTGTGCTGGTTTCTTCCCATCTCCTTGGATTTATATACTTTTGATCTCAGGTAGCTGCTTGGGGAAGTGGCCTTTCCTTTGCCTGCCTGCGAGGTGCTGCTGGGCTGCCTCGGATTCAATGGAGCCACTGTGTCTTTTATTTACTTAGGAAAATTAGGCTTGCTTCTGCAATGGCGGCTTCTCTTCCCCCTGCCGAGCTCGATAGTTCCTGGTCACTGTCTAACTGATGTTCTGGGTATGTAACTCTGGAGTGAGAGTTTTTTAGCCTGTTGGGCTTTGTGCTGGTGCTGGGGGGCCAGTCCTGCCAAATGGGCAAATGTTTCCCTGTTTTCAATTCCCCTTCTTACTGGCAGACAGGTGGTTCCATCCAGCTGGCTTTCTGGCTTTCACATCAGCTTGTGCTTCCTCCTAGATCTATGCTGATAACCCTGGCGCTGGTGGAAGTTGCTATTCTGCCCTGTTCAGGCAGCTCGCTGAGGCTTTTCAGCCTGGTGAAGATCTGTTCTGTGGGTTGTAGAGGGCTTGTGTGGAGCGCTGTATCTGGACTGATGTCCCAGCGGGGGAGATCCCCTGGTCCTCTGGTCAGTTGCACGTACCTCCTGGGTGGGGTACTGCCCTGCCATGCCTCAACTTGCCCTATTTGGTTTATAACTACTGTCCAACCAGACCCACAAAATGAACCTGGTAACTCATTTGGAATTGTGGAGACCACTCGGCTTCTGCAGCTCTCGCTGAAAGCTGCTTTCTGGAGCTGCCTCTTACTCGGCCATCTTGGGATTCCTCCCTGCCTTTACTTTTCAATGTTAGTGCTAATGAATTGGTACACTAGTATTCATCAATGTCGTCCAATAGGATTTAAAAAAAATTACCAGTACTGTAATTTTAAATATGATTTAATCAACTGCAATCATTATTTTAATGATCAAACTGCTCCAACATTACTAGTAGCACACACTTCATGTTGGTTCTTAGTTTGTGCGTCATAACTTTTACTAGTCATTTGAAAACTTTTCTTCCTGGTAAAATAAGATTTCCCAGGCTTGTCTTGTGTATTTCTTGCCCCAAATATGGAAATAGCCATTTCTGCAGAAAGTCCTTCAACATCTCTATTTAACACAATTTAGAATGTTCTAAATACTTAGGGAAAGATAGATAAAAAAGCAAACTCCAAACTTTCAGATTTTGAGGTCATAATATTTTATTTAGATATTCAATCTGATGAAATTATTCAGATAATTTATAAACAGCATTACAATTTTATAAGATACAGAAGATGTAAAGTTTAGTGTGTTACCACTTTGATAAACACTTTTTTCAAATCAATTATTTTAATGCTTCTTTCAAGTAGAATATTACCTATATCCCCATTTTTGGCAAAGATAAAAAATAAAGCATGAGTAGCTACTGTTGTTTGAAGCAGAGCTTCATGGGGGTCCAGGGTGAGAGTGAAACCCTGAACCAGGAGACTTCAGCCTTGCCCCCTCAAACATTTATTTGCTGACCCTTATGTCAGACCCTGTAGATACCCCCTAGGGTTCTCAGGCTTTGCTGAATGCAGTTTGAAAGTAGTTGATTTATATCAGTTATTCTCAAAGTGTGCTACCCGCACCTGCAACATCGGCATCACCTGGTACTTTAAAATTGCAAATTTTTAGCTCCAACCCACACCCACTAAATCAGAAATCCTGGGAGTAGAACCCAGAAATAGATGTTTTAAAAAATCTTGAGGCACACTGAAGTTTGGGTGTCACTGCTTACATAACATGTTGTCCATGTTTTTCAAAGTGCCCTTTCCTGTACCCACTCCTTATATTTTTATAACACCCATGGAGGGCAGTTGCTATCTCTTCTTTGTAGTTTGGGAGACCCCAAGAAAGTTATAATTAATATTCAGGTTTTCTCACTTTTGAATTGGGACACTTTTAAAAAAAAATCATATCATTTAACGATGATGACTTTTCTGTTTTGTCATGGAAATTCTGTATTTCAAATGCTGGGATGTATTTTAAAATGATGCTTGGCAATTATGTAATGAAAACAAGAAATACTGCACCTGTGAAAATTCCAGAGTTGTTGATAGAATACATATACATGCCTGTAAAACAGTAATCTGCATGCAGAAGTTACATTTATCTGGATGCTTCTGCAGGAACATCGCATGAAATCAAGCTCTGGTTCTTCATGTAGGGATAGCAGTGTACTGCTGCACATATGTGAACTTAGCTACTCCTAATATTCTTCTTTCCATTTTCTCCTAAGGGATTACCTATCTAGAGAATTGGCTGCAGGATAAAATGCCTCTATTTTAAATAACTTTATACTTGAAGTATCCTGGACTAAAGAAACACTTTACACTTCAGTCTTTCCTTGCAAGACATGCAAGAAACTGAGTTTAAAGATAAAAATATACTTTCTCCTCCCCAAAACAAATGGCGTGATTATTTGTTCAGGTCTCCTTAGCTGCTGGAGCAGTGGCTACCCTGTAAAGGGCATCGTGTGCAGTGAGAAGGAGATTTGGTGCCCAAGGAAATGAAGAAAAATATTAGCACTGTTATTATCTGTACTTGCAGAGGAAGAACTGCATGGCAGATAACAGCATTCAAAGTTCTGTTTTCTATTTATCTTGCATTACATCTTCTGAACAAAACCAACGTGTAGACGACTGAAGTTTGTTCTAATAACAAAATTGTTGTCTGAAATGAAATTCTTGACATACCAGTCATTCTCTGTAGTCAAATCATTTTTTCCATACAAAACATGTTTCAAGAACACTTTAATGAATGTTTTGTACTTAGTCATCTACTTTATTTTCTTTGCTAAGAGGTCCTTTAATAACCATAAAAGAACAAATCTTTCCTAGGAGGTATAAAATATTTTCTGGAATGTTACGAGCATGAGGTCTTCCTAAGACTTAACAGAAACATAAACTGATGATAACTAGAACAAAAATGACTTTTTGTAAGAGTGTTCTAAGACAATTGCCTAATAGACCTTAGAAAGGCCAAATACTAATTTGACTCTTAATTGATGAGATAGACCATAGTCCTTGAGTTTGTGGAAAGTTCCTGGAGACATATTTTAGGGAAGTAGGCAGTGACTCTGGGCTTAGCCCAGATAAACCAGTGTCTGCATGTGTATTATAATTACCCCTGAGTAAGACACACCTCCCCACCTTGTCCTGAACCTCACTATATCTGAACCTTTTGTGCCATTTGGTAACTATAGAATAAATGTTTATTTAGTAATTATAGAATAAATTATAGAAAAAAATTACTTAAGGATATCTCATGCCAAATTTGACTTTTTTTTTTAGAAGTAATAAAAGTAGAATAGACACCAAAGTTTTGTTTCATACAGTTATTCCTTTAAAGTATCTTCAGCATATATATTTAGTCTCTTGACTAGAGCAGAGTAAAAATTTTTTAACACTGTGGTTAATATCAGCTTGTTTTCCATGGCAGGTGTTGGAAACCAAGTGACGTATGAAACTCTAAGGGCAGTAGCAACAGGGAGTTCGTATCTCGGCTAAGTTAGAGTGCCTTCTGAAATACTTGTAGAAAGAATTTAAAAAGCAAGCATCTATTAATACAGTAGGTTATAAAATAATATCCAATGAAGTTCACATAGAATTGGTTAGAAACAGAGGCAGTTAACCCCCTCGTCTGTCTCACCCCATACCCTGCCAAGGCCAAAGGCTGTGGTTTGAATACAAAGTACAGTTAAACCAAGGGCTTATTTATTAGGTATTTTATTTTACTTCCTTTACAATGTAGGTCCTACAAAGCCAGATACATTGACTCTACTTAATTATATTTGCCAGGAGTTTTTGCAGTTATAGATTTCTCCATCCCATTTTTAAATTAACTTTATTTTGTTTTAAAATATATGCTTATTTTAATCACTGCTCTTCTATATAATTATATCTTTATTGTGATTATATGGGTATATTTTATTGCTGATTTCATGTCTAATCACAAGAATTGAAAATTTTGTTCTTTAAATGCCTTTTAACATTCAAACTTTTTTTTTTTTACAAGTCTAACCTGGTTTAATGACTGAATCAGTGAAAGTATGACCCCGAGTGCCAGTTAACTTTTTTTTTTAAATTTATTTATTTTACTTTAGGTACATACTGTATCTGACATTTCTCCCCATGTTATCCCTACCCACCCTCCTCTCCTTCCCCACCCCCCAAACGTCTTTCCCTTACCCCCCTGCAACTGCCCCCAGTGTGTGATGTTCCTCTCCTTGAGTCCATGTGTTCTTGTTGTTCAACACCCACCTATGAATGAGAACATACAGTGTTTGGCATTCTGTTCTTGTGTCAGTTTGCTGAGAATGATGGTTTCCAGATTCATTCAAGTCCCTACAAAGGATATAAACTCATCATTTTTTATGGCTGTGTAGTATTCCATGGTGTATATATACCGTATTTTTTTTTGTCCAGTCTAGCATTGATGGGCATTTGGGTTGGTTCCAGGTCTTTGCTATTGTACACAGGGCTGCAATGAACATATGTGTGCATGTGTCTTTATAGTAGAACAATTTATAGTTCTTTGGGTATATGTCCAGTAATGGATTGCTGGGTCAAATGGAATGTCTATTTCTAGATCCTTGAGAAATCGCCACACTGTCTTCCACAATGGTTGAACTAATTTACACTCCCACCAACAGTGTAAAAGTGTTCTATTTCTCCACATCCTGTCCAGCATCTGTTGTCTCCAGATTTTTTAATGATCACTATTCTAACTGACGTTAGATGATATCTCAGTGTGGTTTTGATTTGCATTTCTCATATGAACAAATGATGAGCATTTGTTCATATGTTTGTTGGCCTCATAGATGTCTTCTTTTGTAAAGTGTCTGTTCATATCCTTCACCCGCTTTTGAATGGGGTTGTTTGTTTTTTTCTTGTATATCTGTTTTAGTTCCTTGTAGATTCTGGATATTATCCCTTTGTCAGATGGATAGATTGCAAAATTTTTTTCCCGTTCTGTAATGGTGGTTTCTTTTGCTGTACAAAAGCTCTGGAGTTTAATTAGATCCCATTTGTCTATCTTGGCTTTTATTGTCATTGCTTTTGGTGTTTTAGTCATGAAGTCCTTGCCTATGCCTATGCCTTGGGTGGTTTTGCCTACATTTTCTTCTAGTGTTTTTATGGTGTTAGGTTTTATGTTTAAATCTTTGATCCATCTGGAGTTAATTTTAGTGGAAGGTGTCAGGAAGAGGTCCAGTTTCTGCTTTCTGCACATGGCTAGCCAGTTTTCCCAACACCATTTATTAAACATGGAGTCCTTTTCCCATTGCTTGTTTCTGCCAGGTTCATCAAAGATCAGATGGTTGTAGATGTGTGGTGTTTCTTCTGGAGTCTCTGTTCTGTTCTATTGGTCTGTCTCTGTTTTGATTGCTGTAGCCTTGTAGTATAGTTTGAAGTCCGGCAGTGTAATGCCTGTAGCTTTGTTCATTTTGCTTAGGATTGCCTTGGCTATGCAGGGTCTTTTGTGATTCCATATGAAGTTTAAAGCAGTTTTTTCCAGTCTGTGAAGAGAAGGTCATTGGTAGCTTGATGGTGATAGCGTTGAATCTATAGATTACTTTGGGCAGTATGATCATTTTCACAATATTGATTCTACCCAACCATGAGCATGGAATGTTTTTCCATCTGTTTGTGTCCTCTCTTATTTTGTTGAGTAGTGGTTTGTAGTTCTCCTTGAAGACGTCCTTTACATCCTTTGTTAGTTGTTCCTAGGTATTTTATTCTCTTTGTAGTAATTGTGAATGGGAGTTCTCTCTTGATTTGGCTCTCTGTCTGTTATTGCTGTATAGGAATGCTTGTGATTTCTGCACATTGCTTTTGTATCCTGAGACTTTGCTGAAGTTGCTTATCAGTTTGAGAAGATTTTGGACTGAGACAGTGGGGTCCTCTAGATACACAATCATGTCATCTGCAAATAGAGACAGTTTGACTTTCTCCTTTCCTAACTGAATACTCTTTATTTCTTTTTCTTGCCTGATTACTCTGGCTAGAACTTCCAATACTATGTTGAATAGGAGTGGTGACAGAGGGTATCCTTGTCTGGTGCCTGATTTCAAAGGGAATTCTTCCCGCTTTTGCCTGTTCAGTATGATGTTAGCTGTAGGTTTGTCATATAGGTTTTATCATTTTATGGTATGTTCCATCAATAACTAGTTTATTGAGAGTTTTTAGCATGAAGGGCTGTTGAATTTTGTCAAAGGCCTTCTCTGCATCTGTTGATACAATCATGTGGTTTTTGTCTTTGGTTCTGTTTATGTGATGGATTACATTTATCGATTTGCATATGTTGAACCAGCCTTGCATCCCTGGGATGAAGCCTGCTTGGTCGTGGTGGATAAGCTTCTTAATGTGCTGTTGCAATCTGTTTGCCAGTATTTTATTGAAGATTTTTGTGTCGATGTTCATCATGGATATTGGCCTGAAGTTTTCTTTTTCAGTTGTCTCTGTCTGGTTTTGGTATCAGGATGATGTTGGTCTCATAAAATGAGTAAGGGAGGATTCCCTCCTTTTGTATTGTTTGATACAGCTTCAGAAGGAATGGAACCAGCTCCTCTTTGTATGTCTGGTAAAATTTGGCCGTAAACCCATCTGGACCTGGGCTTCTTTTGGTTGCTAGGATATTGATTGCCGCCTCTACTTCAGCACTTGTTACTGCTCTATTCAGGTGTTGTTCTTGAATAATTTTGTTATACTCAAGAATTTTGATATATTGAACTTTTAGTTTATTTCAACCTCATGTATTTTGTGGTATCTTCCTGATTTCCACTTTAGCTTATGAATTATTTAAAATTGACTTTCTAGCTTTTGAATGTTATATTTTAGCAAACTTTTGTTTAGAATTCTAATCCCACTGAATTGTGGGCAGTGTACATGGACTCTGTGATAGTGTTTTTTTTTGTTGTTGTTTGTTTTTTTTGAGGAAAGATTATTGAGATTTTATTTGTGGTCTAATAAATGTATAGTGAGTATTTTATATCATTCCTTTTTCTTTTTATAATGTTATTTGTCTCTCTGAGTTCCCATCAATAACTTTTTCTTTGAATTATATTTTGTCCAATGCAACTGGCTTTTATTTACTATTTGTGCAGTATAATTCATTTCAGTCTTTATTCTCGTTAGTTCTGTATTATTTAATTTTAGTTTCATTACTTGTAACTTTAAAGTTGTATTTAAGCAATGTAATCTGATAATTTTCTAGTAACTAAGAGATTTATAATATGTATGATTTGGCAAAATGTTAACATTCTCTGTATTTCACATTCCCCTGAACAAGATGAAAAGATTTGTCTTAGTATTAGCGAATTTACACCTGGAGATGAGGTCAGAAATGATCTTGCCTCCTTTATAAAAGAGGATAATGTGATGGAAAGAGAGAAAACAACAGGAAAAAGAGAAAAGAGAATTCTAGAGAGTACCAACATCCTGAACTGGACTTCCTGTTAGGAGGGGGAAATGGAGGACTGTGTCCACTGATTACCATGATTACTAGATTACTATGCATATTGGTGGGAAGTAAATTCATGTGCTAGGCATTCAGTTAGGGAACTCTGTTCAATATTCCTGTGAGACATTGTAATTACGTATCTCTACGCAAGGAATGTAAACATTATTTAATACTGGAATCAAAAGACTAAATATACATGTTGAAGACACTTTAAAGGAATAACTGTATAAAACAAGAGAAAAGTTTGGTGTCTATAAAATAGTCTTTCGGAACAAGAGACTCCTGGTCCCTAAACTGATGGCAAAGGAATGAAAGTACTTGGTAAGGATAATGGCAGAGGCTTTTTAATAAGTGTGACTCTGTATCTCCTTAATCAAACAAAATTTAATGGATTTAGGTGAGTCAGAATCCTTTGGGATCCTGAAAACATTAAAGACAGAGTCTGAAAATATGCCACTTTACATCCTCCATTTCATTTTGCAAATACTGCTTAGAAAGCAGAAATAGCATCTGAGTTACTTTCTGTTTTCAATGAAGTAATCTGAAAGAATCATCTACTTTCCAGGAAAATGAGATGCCACTTCCCCATTTCCCATTAGTTTCCTAGGAAAATGAAGAGAAAGAAATCAGGAAAGATAGGCAGGTAATTTTAATCTTGCGTGGTCTTCTTTAAAAAAAAAAATGGCGATGGAGTGGTAGGAAAGGAGTATGTATGCGGCAAGATGAATAGCTGAGAAAATGTATCTCCATTGGGGGAAAAAATTTCAGTGATAGCGCCAGGGTCTATAATTTACCATGTCCAGACTTTCTGCACTCTGATCTCCGTCACTGGTTCTTCTCTATTTTGGGTTTCTCCACAGACTGTGATATATCTACTGAGTCTGAAACTTTAGACTCTAATTTATTTGTTTTAAAAATTTCTTAGACGCCTAATTGTGCTGTCATTTATACTTAAGGAGTGCTGGCAAATTAGCGATGCAAGTACTGAATGTCTTCATGGAGTAAGGTGTGTCCAGGATTCACATTCTGCTATAGATTGAGTCTGCTAATATAGCTATCTGGAGATGTTAAGAGGAATATGTGCCTTTATCTTTGGTTACATGAGGATGTGTTAGACTTGTAAATATTATTATTGTTTCCAGAACAATAATCAACTTTGTGCAAGTTGACATATAGAAGGAAAAAAATGAGTGTCTTGCTAGTATTTATTTCCTACTATGAAATCTGTTTTAAGATATGTTTCCTCCATGATGATTCTATAAAATGTATACATTAGGGACTTTTCTTCAGTCCTCAACTGAATGGATCACACACAAAGACCAATGGATCACACACACAAAATAGAAATATATTTTAACCTTCACAGAGATTTTGGTTTAGTAACAAATAACAAACTTTTACAAAAATAAAATAATTTAAATCACACTCAACAATTAGTACATCTAGCCAATTCAAGATTCCACAGCCGTACTTCTGTACCACAACTTAGGTATAGAGGTTTAATGTTCTCCTCTGGGAGAGAAGACATAAACAAAGTAAAGTGTCAATAAAGATTTACTCCAAGTTCAAAATAGTATATTTTGTTCATCATATGTGTGTTTTCAAACATTTTATTATCTTACCCATTGTCAAAATTTTATGCAGCAGTTATAATTTATGAAAAGACATCAGTGGAATTTGTATTCGTTTATTTTCTAAATTAAAGTTCAGGATAAAAGCTATTTTTTTTTAATTAGCCCATCAGTAACAATGATTTAATGAATGTAGCCATTTTAAATTCATGGTTATGGATGATAGTCTCAGAACTATATTAATCACAGTATAGAGTTATGCTTTACATTTTTTGCTTAAATAAAATTATGAAAATGTGGAGTCAACAAGGTACATTTTTTTCTTTCTTTCTTTTTTTTTTTTTTTGCAAATGAAAAAGTTAAAATATAGTACCTTGCAGTCTCAGAGTATTCTTCAAGTAAACTGACGCAGGGCACACTTTTTATCTCAAACAATTTTTTAATTATAGGAACAGACATGTTCTTGCTTTGTCAGCGAAGATGCAATGCTACTTCAAGGACAATGTGTTTTTATGGAACAGATCTTAATTTTTAATACTATTCTCCAATAAAATAAATTATGGCTTCTTAAACAAATGGGTGGTCTAGCACTGGGGAAGGAAATATGTAAGATGAGTCTAGAGCATCTTGTAGAGCCAGACAATATGATGAACTAAAAAAATCAAACCCCACAATGATGGTTATATCAAAAGTACACTGGAGCAAACTGAAATAGTTTGTGATCGTCAAAGCTGGAAGAATTTGAGTAACAAGATAAATAATGTAGTATTGGACTATTCCAAAGTATAAAATAAATATTCACAAATCCATAGATATATATGCAAATAATTGAATAAATAAATAAATAGGGGAAAACAGACAAATCTCCTATGTTGAATATTTTCAAAGAATTTATGCTGATACTCTTCCTTAAAGGAGGGGGAACATAAATCCCCACTTCTTAAGTGATTGTCTCTCAAAGTGTATACTATAGAAAATGAAAAAAACCAGAGGACAGAAAGGGCAGGAAAAGAGTCACCTACAGTGGAGAATCCAGATCAGTACTAGTTCAGCCATGGAATTAAAGTTAATGCCATAAATAATAATTCATGTTGATATGATCCGGTGTGAGGTGACACAAATGACATTTGATCTCTGTGATCTCTCCCCTTCCCTCAAAAAGCTCCCAAAACTCCAATTTAAGCAAAAGAAGAACATCAAACAAATTACCATAGAGGAGTATTCTTCAAAATACCTAGCCAGCACTCATCAATACTTTCAAGGATATAAAAACCAAGTCTATAGAATATTGAACAAAATGAAGTTTCATTATAAAAACAAACACGATAAAATACTTAGAAGTAAATTTAACATAAATGTTGAAACACATGAAAATATCAAATACTCCGGAATTTTACAAAAGTAGTGTTGAATAAAAAATACGTCTTTAGGACATCAAAACAGCTTCAAGATATAAATTATCCCTAAGTTAATTTATAGACTTAATGTGATATGAATAAAAATACCATATAGTTTCTTCTGGAGCTAGTCAAGTTGACAGGCAAAAATAAACCCAAAAATATAACTAGGTTTTGACATCACAGTGATGTTGGCTTCATAAAATGACTTTAGAAATGCTTCCTTTTCTTGTGTATTTTGGAAGAGTTTCAAAGGGTTGATACTAATTCTTTGAATATTTGGTAAAATTCACCCATGAAGCCATTTTGTCCTGGGCTTTCCTTTGTTGGGAAGTTTTTGATTACTCATTCTATCTCCTTATTTGTTATTGATCTGTTCAGGCTTTCAATTTCTTCTTAATTCAGTCTTGCAGATTGTATGTGTCTAGGAATGTATTTGTTCCTTCTAGGCTATTCAGTTTGTTGGCATGTAATTTTTTATTAAAGCCTCTTACAAATATTTTTATTTCTGAGGCATCTATTGTAGTGTTTCCTTCATTTCTAATTTTTAGTGTTTTATCTTAGTCTAAGAATTTGTCATTTTTGTTTATCTTTTCAGAAAACAACTAAGTTTTGTTTTTTTTCTGTGCTTTTTACTGTTTGATTTAGTTTTTCTCTAATATTTATTTTCTTCTTCTAACTTTGAGATTTGTTGGTTCTTCTTATCCTAGTTTATTAAGATATAAAGCTGGATTGTGTATTTGAGATCTTTCTGCTTTTTAAAGGTAGCAATTTTGTTGCTCCATCTTGCCCCAAAAGTATTCCTTTTGCTTATGGGATATAATTTCTGGTATGTTGCATTCTTATTTCATTTGTCACTAGATGCTTCTTAAATTCTCTTTTGATTTCCTTTTTGATCCAATGGGTGTTCACAAGTATATTGTTTAGTATCTACATATTTGAGACATCAAAGTTGTATGATCCTTTCAATGTGCTGTTGAATTCTGTGCTAGTACTTTATTGAGGATTTTAAAATCTGTGTTTATTAAGGATATGGGCTGCAGGTTTTCCTTTTTTGATGTGTTTGTTGGTCTTTGGCTTCAGGTTGATGCTGGTCTGGTAAAAAGAGGTTGAAAATGTTCCATCTTCTCACTAATATGTGAAATATAAAATAGTCAAAATAGTAGGAACAGAGAATAGAATGGTGGTTGCCAGAGGCAAAGGGAGGGGAAAAAGGAAAATTGTTAGTCAAGGAATATAAAGTTTTAGTTATGCAATATACAAAAGTTTTAGAAATATAATAAACACTGTGACTGTGGTTAATATTACTATATTATATATTTTAAATTTGCTGAAGTAGTCTCATGACACACACACACACACATCCACACACAAGAAACTATGTGAAATGATGAATGTTAATTATCTTCCTTGTGATAATTAGTTCATAATACATACCTATGTCAACTGATCTTGTACATATTAAATATATATATTCTTAAATTATCAATTATATATACCTCAAAGCTAAAAATAGTTAAGACACTAATGGAAAGATAGAGCTTTTAATAGAAATAATCTTTTGTAATATGTTAACATACTACAAAGTCTTTATAATGAAAATATGTATTTCTGGCACATGACTAAACAATTCCAGAAATAAACCCAAGTGTGTATGCAAATATAGTAGATGATAAAGAAACATCTCAACTAGCTAAGGGCAAAGTTCAGTTTTGAAGCAAATGATGTTGGAACACTTAGATAAATATTTTGAAAAATAAAATTAGACCATTTCTTCAAAACATACACACAATAAACTTCATATAAATCAGAGTTCTAATTATAAAATATAAAACTGCTGAAGTACTAGAGGTAAACTTGAGTGAATTCCTTTATGACAGTGTAGGGTTATATAGCTTTCTAGCTATATATCAAAATTCAGATACAGTAAAAATAAGCATAATTACTTTGGACTTTATACATATTTATGTTTATAAATTTATATAATTAGATATACATAACTATGTATAAATGCTTATACATAGTTATGTCAATAAATATATATTTATAATAAATATTTTACATTCATTAAAATTTGTGTGGAAAATGCAAACTTTTCATCATAAGAACATCATAAACAAAATCAAAAGTCAAATGACAAATTGGAAGAAAATATTTTCAACATGTAACACAGATAAGAAGTTAATACTCCCAATATATAAAGACATTTTAATAATTGTGAGGAAGAGACAAATTTTATAGAAAAATGGGCAGATGGCATGAAGAGACTTATATGCCTCTGTAGACACACAGAATTTTAAAATACTTAAATATATGAATGATGTTCAACTTCACTCATAAGATAACTGAAATACTGGACAAAATTCAAAAGCTTGATAGTGTATTTTGCTAGGGATGTGTTGGTGAAACTCTCAGGAAACAGTCCATTTCAGACGTTGTTGGTGAGAGTAAACGATACAACTGCCATAGAGGGAAATTTGGCAAAGCCTAAAATTCTACATATGTATTTATCCTTTGACTCACCAGTCTACGTTTTGGGAATTAACTCTGAACATACATACACCTCCAACCATACAAACATAGTTTATCTCAATGTTATTCATTAAAAATTATTTGTAATTATAAAATGTTAATTTAAATGTTCAAATACAGAGAAATGATTAAATTAGGTGTGGTGCACACAACTAAATAGACACTGTTCAGCTGTGAAAAAAATGAAAAAGACGTCTATAAACCAATTGAATTTATTTACATAAGTATTGTGATATATTTTATAATATGTAATATATTAGAAAAGTAAAGTATTTTTCCACTGTGTAAGAAAATAAGAAAACCTACATGAATTTGCTTATTTTTGTTAGAGAAGAACACAGGATGGATAACTAGAATCCTGTGAAATTGGTGAGTTACGGTGTCAGACTAGAGGAAAAGGAGTGAGATGGGGGATAGAATAACACTTCTCTGAGTATGCATTTTTTTTTATTAGTTTGGAAGCACATTTATATTCTAATCGTTCAAAATTAAATAAACAAAGATAAAAAGAATTTTACAATGAACTACAAACAGAAGGAAAAGAACCCAACTATTATTGTAAATTAATAGCAACCACAATGAACCAGTAAAGAAAGTAACTAATTTAAATAACTACTAGACAATAAAACTTTGACTAATTAGGGAAATATTAGGGAAACAATTTGACTCAAGTTAGGGAAATTAAACTAAAATTCTGTACCTATATCTTATCTCTGTCCACTAAACGACCCAAAAGTGGTGATAATCTAGTAGCAGTAAGTATACCTAGCTCCTGGAATTTTGGTTTATAAATACCATTTCCCACTACAAGAGACTAAAGCTCCTTGGAAAAATGGCTCATTCTATTGCCTGGGGCAGAAAAGGTCCAAGATGAGTTTAGAATTTATTGTTATGCCAAAAAATAAGTAGTGTTTAAAAAAAAATTGAAGGGGACACATGAGAAAGATTACCGAGATACCCAGTGACCAATTTTGGTTCACTTTCAGTATCAAATGAAATTGTAACTTTTTGAATAAAATATGAGGTTATTAGATACATAGATTAGATAAGTATCTCTTATAGAAAAAAGGAGATTGATAAATATACAGGGAGTAAGAGAGTTGGAGAATTATTATTTTCCAATTAGCATTTCAAACATTTCAAGAATTATGAATCATTATTAAATCTAGGGGGTCAAAATTTGATCGAGATTAGGATATCTGCATAATTTCAGTGTTTACCCATAGAATGCTTCTTAGTTGCAAGGCAAAAAGTAGTAGCTATTCAGTGAAGAAACTAGAGAAAATTCTGACCTTGTGATCAAAATTAACATTACCAATAAAGGGTACGCAGATGCCATGTTCCTCCAAATGGGATATCCTCTAAAGATCAAAATACTTTTTACATAGTATACCTAGAGGTGGGATTATGTAACTTGAATCTGATGATGAAGAGACATCAGGCAAAACAAAACAGAAATATCCTATAAAATAATTACCCAGTATCTTTTAAGCTGGTAATGCTATGAATACAAAGAAAGGCAAAGGCATTCTTCCAGATTACAGGAGATTAAAGAAACAGGACTAAATGCAACATGTAATCCTAAACTAGATACTGTCCTGTAGGGAAAAGTGCCACAAAATAAATTATTGTGATAAGTAATAAAATTAGAATATAAACTAAATTAAATCATTTTAACAATCTTAATTTTTCTGAATTTTCAACATTACTTTTGCTATAAAAATACTCTTATTTGTAGCTTTCTTTGCTCTCTTCCTTATGTTATAGGTTTATGTATTTATCTACATACACAGAAAATCACAGTAAAAAAGGTGTAAATTTTCATTTTAGTTGTCATACATATTTTTAAAACATAAAATGAAAAAATATTTAAAAAATTTTACCCATATATTTACTATATACCTTTTATTTTTGAAGTTTAAAGTTTACCTCTAGTTTCTTTTCTTTTCTTTTCTTTTCTTTTCTTTTCTTTTCTTTCTTTCTTTTTTTTTTTGAGACTGACTCTCACTCTTGTCATCCAGGCTGGAGTGCAGTGGTGTGATCTCAGTTCACTGCAACCTTCGCCTCCCAGGTTCAAGCAATTCTCATGCTTCAACCTCCCAAGTAGCTGGGATTACAAATGAGTGCCACCACACCTGGCTAATTTTTGTATTTTTAGCTGAGACAGGGTTTCACCATGTTGGCCAGGCTGACCTCAAACTCCTAACCTCAGGTGATCTGCCTGCGTTGGCTTCCCAAAGTGCTGGTATTACAATTGTGAGCCACTGTGTGTGGCCTCTAGTTTCATTTTCCTTCAGCCTGAAGAACTTTCTTTAGCAGTGTTTTTAGAGCAGGACTGCTGGCAACAAGTTCTCTTAGTTTTTCTTAATCTGAAGATATATTTTATATATATATATATATATATATATATATATATATATATAGACACACACACACACACACACACATACACACATACATGTGTACTTCATTACTGCAAAATGTTTTGCCGAATGAAGAATTCTGGTTTGTTTTAAAGATGTTTCACACATGATCTACTAGCCTCCACAGTCGTCCCATTGATACTCCATTTTCTTTTATATATATTGAATTAAGATTTTTTTCTTTAGCTTTTATTTTCAGTAGTTTAATTTATGATATACCTGGACTTAGTTTTCATGGAGTTTATTTTATTTCGATTTGATGAATTTCTCAAATCACTTATTTATATCTTTCACCAAACTTGGAAAGATTTCGATTTTCTCAAAAAAAGTGTTTTTTTGTTGTTGTTGTTTATTCTGTTGATAGTTTCCTTTGCTGTGCAGAAGCACTTTAGTTTAATTAGATTTTGTCAATTTTTGTTGTTGTTTCCATTGCTTTTGGTGTTCTTGTCATGAAATCTTTTCCCATTCCTATATTCTGAATCATACTGCCCACTTTGATTTCTAGAGTTTCTATGATACAGGCAGGAGGCTGACAGGGGCACATCCTTGGTGAAACCCCACCTTCAGGCTGAAAAGCCTGAAACCCACGGCCCAAAGTGAGACTTCTATTTTGCTTGCCCACTGTCTCCTGATTAGTTCTTTCTGATTAATGTCTTTTTGCCAGTTGAATGTTGCGTTTTCCAAAACTACCTATTGCCAGCCTTGCTCTGCTATCCTGTGCCTGTAAAGACCCCAGGCTCAGTCAGTAGAGTAGAGAGAGGCAGCTTAACTGGAAAGAGGCAACTTGACTTTAGAGAGACAGCTGTCCTTTGGATGGAAAGGGTGACTTGACTTCAGAGAGATGGCTTGACTTCAGGGAAGAGCTGGCAGGACTTCAGGGGAAGACTACTTGCCCATCCTGTCCCCGCTTCAGCTCCCCTCTCCACTGAGAGCCATTTCCATTGCTAAATAAAATGCTCTGCCTTCATCATCCTTCAGGTGTCCATACCACCTCATTCTTCTTGGATGTCAGACAAGAGCTTGGGACCCACTGGCTATGGGTACCCAAAAAAGGATGCCACACTGGCCCTTTGCCCTTGTTGGTAGAAAATAGCTACCTCACACAATGAGTCTAGGAGCTAAGTGACATGTTCTCTGTGGCTTCAGGGTTACAGGCACCTCTACTGGGGCACTGCCACAGGCCCTGCATAAAGCTTCCTTCTTCTGGCAGCAAGCTGGATCCCTTACTCACGTGCTTTCTCCTGTAAGGGGTTGAGTATGGAGTGCCAAGTAAACAGGGCACCATTTTACAAGTCTAATGAAGGGGCTGAGGAAAATCCTTCATCATTTACATGTTTGGGTTTTTACATTTAAGTCTTTAATCCATCTTGAGTTATTTTTTTGTATATGGCATAAGGAAGGGATTTAGTTTAAATCTTCTACATGTGGCAAGCAAATTATCCCAGCACAGTTAATTGAATAGGGTATCCTTTCCCCATTGCTTGTTTTGTCAGGTTTGTTGTAGATCAGATAGTTGTAGGTGTGTGGTCTAATTTCTGGGTTCTCCATTCTGTTCCATTGGTCTTATGTGTCTGCTATTGTACCAGTATCATGCTGTTTTGGTTACTATAGCCAAGAAGTATAGTTTGAAGTCAGATAGCATGATACCTCCAGCTGTGTTCCTTTTGCTTAGAATTGCAGTGTCTTGGCTGTTAGGGCTCTTTTTGGTTCCATACGAGTTTTTAAATAGTTTTATTTCTAGTTCTGTGAAGAATGTCAATGGTAGTTTAATGGGAATACCATTGAATGTATAAATTACTTTGGGTAGTATGGCCATTTTAATGATATTAATTCTTCATATCCATGAGCATGAAATGTTTTTCCATTTGTATGTGCATCTCTGCTTTCTTTGAGCAATGGTTTATAGTTCTCCTTGTAAAGATATTTTGCCTTCCTAGTTAGCTGTGTTTCTAGGTATTTTACTCTTTTTGTGGCAATTGTCAACAGGTGTTCATTCGTGATACGGTCCTCAGCTTGTCTGTTGTTGGTATATAGGAATGCTAGCCATTTTTGCACATTGATTTTATATACTGAAACTTTGCTGGAGGTTGCTTATCAGCTTAAGAAGCTTTGGAGCTGAGATGATGGGGTTTTCTGATACAAAATCATCTCATCTGCACACAAAGATAGTTTGACTTTCTCTCTTCCTATTTAAATACGTTTTATTTCCTTCTCTTGCCTGATTGTCCCGGCTAGAACTTCCAATACTATGTTGAATAGACATGATGAGAGAGGGCATCCTCATCTTGTGCCAATTTTCAAGTGGAATGCTTCCAGCTTTTGCCAATTCAGTATGTTGTTGGCTATACATTTGGCTCTGAATATTTTGAGGTGTGTTTCATTAACACATAGTTTATTGAGAGTTTTTAATGTGAAGGAACATTGAAATCCTTTTCTGCATCTTTTTTATTTTTTTGGTTCACTCCTCTTTTTTTACAACTTTTTTTTTATACTTTAAGTTCTGGGGTACATGTACAGAATGTGCAGGTTTGTTACATAGGTATATACGTGCCATGGTGGTTTGTTGCACCCATCAACCCATCATCTATATTAGGTATTTCTCCTACTGTTATCCCTCCCCTAGCCTCCCATCCCCCAACAGGCCCCAGTGTATGCTATTCCCCTCCCTGTGTCCATGCTTTCTCCTTGCTCAGCTCCCACTTATGAGTGAGAACATGTGGTGTTTGGTTTTCTGTTCTTGTGTTAGTTTGCTGAGAATTATGGTTTCCAGCTTCATCCATGTCCCTGCAAAGGACATGAACTTATCCTTTTTTATGGCTACCATAGTATTCTATGGTGTATATGTGCCACATTTTCTTTATCCAGTTGATCATTGATGGGCATTTGGGTTGGCTCCAAGTCTTTGTTATTGTGAACAGTGTCATAACATACATGTGCATGCATGTTTATAGTAGAATGATTTATAATTCTTTGGGTATTTACCCAGTGATGGGATTGCTGGGTAAAAGCCTACTTTTTGATGGGTTTGTTTATTTTTTTCTTTTAAATTTATTTAAGTTCTTTGTAGATTTTGGATATTAGCCCTTTGTCAGATGGATAGATTGCAAAGATTTTATTCCATTCTGTAGGTTTACTCTGATGATAGTCACTTTTGCTGTGCAGAAGCTCTTTAGTTTAATTAGATCCCATTTCTCTGTTTTTGCTTTTGTTGCCATTGCTTTTGCTGTTTTAGTGATGAAGTCTTTGCCCATGCTTATGTACTGAATGGTATTACCCAGTTTTATTCTAGGGTTTTTATGGTTTTAGGTTTTACCTTTAAGTCTTTAATCTATCTTGGTTAATTTTGGTATAAGGTGTAAGGAAGGGTTCCAGCTTCAGCTTTCTGCATATGGCTAGCCAGTTTTCCCAACACCATTTATTGAATAGGGAATCCTTTCCCCATTGCTTGCTTTTGTCAGGTTTGTCAAAGATCAAATGGTTGTAGATGTGTGGTTATTTCTGAGGGCTCTGTTCTGTTCCATTGGTCTATATATCTGTTTTGGCACCAGTACCATACTGTTTTTGTTACAAGGCAAAAAGCTGTGAGAGAAAAGAGAGAAAAAAAATTAGAAATTTTGGCCAGGTACTCTTCAGACAGCACTCACTCCTTTTCTTCGTTCATCTAGACAAAGACACAGGTTTTACATTGAAATTTTACATTCCTGTGACTCCACCTCTGCTACCATATCCTCATTCATCTCTGCAACAGCGTTTGCTTTGCAGCAGGGCTGGAAGCCACGCCCCACCATCAAAGAAAAAAGGAAAAAAAAAATTCACCCCATCGTCCACACTTTTCCTGGCCTCAGGGCTAGATAATTATTTACGTCAGTGCTTTTTGCTGTCAGCATTCAGTGCATAGTTTCATAACCTGAGCTACTAGATCTTTCTTGGGCAAAGGCTTAGAAATAAATAGAGAAAACAAAACAAAATGAAAGCAAAACAAATAATTTAGGAAATATACTGGTGCTAGTCATTCTTCAATTTTTAAATTCACCCTTTACCTTCCACTTGTCGTTTTTCAGAGTCCTCAGGTAGTTGACCTGTTTATTCATTTCGGAATTTATAGTTGTGAACAGCCCCTTGTTATCTTATTCCACTTTGGTACTGAAAATTCCC
Organism: Saimiri boliviensis; assembly: GCF_048565385.1. Taxonomy (NCBI): domain Eukaryota; kingdom Metazoa; phylum Chordata; class Mammalia; order Primates; family Cebidae; genus Saimiri; species Saimiri boliviensis. The sequence continues at coordinate 110,270,684 of NC_133452.1, forward strand.
ATTCTTGTTGTTGGAAAAATTCCTTAAGTATTAAATGATAAATCGACATAGTGAATGCAGGTAGATACTTAAATAGTCTGTAAAGAGTAATTATATATACATAGATCTAAGTATAGATATAGATATATAGAGAATGTTAATATATAACAAGATGTTAATAATTCATAAATCTGTGTAAAGTATATAAAGTTATGTTTTATTCTTATATCTTTTCATTGTATTTTCAGTTATTTTAAGAAACACGTATTTTTTAAAAGAAAAAAGAAAAATAACTCTGAAACATTTTCAATTCAACACTAATTATTTAAATAAAGTCGTCTAATGCACTGCATTTGCCAATACTGGTTTGAAAGATCTTGGCATCTTCATTATGACATGTACTTTCCTGGGCAACTTGGAATGACAGATTTAACAAAATAAATCTTCATTTTATAAAAGGATCTGTTTCTGGTGCAATTATTAAAATTTATTTTGCATAATAAACTTAGAAGCCACTGTTCTGCTATAAATTAATATGATGAGATGCTAAAAACTGATGGAAATACTTGAGGGCACTTTTGTTATGTATGTGTCAAGTGTTTTGAAATTATTTTATTTTCATTGTATTCACTTGTATAAAAACCATATAAAAATAAGCAAAAAAGAGACGAACACAATGACTGTTCTCTGTTGCAGTGGAACTATAATATCCTGCTGAATCATTAAAATGTCACCACATCTTGTTATTTAAATACATTCATTAGTTATTCCAGGTGTTAATATTTGGATTAGATACTGCTGAGAACTACATTATTTTTTGTAGCATTAGCTCATAAAAACATCTCTTTCCATGTCAGTGGTATAAAACTTGGAAGGTGTTTTTTCTGTCTATCATTATGTTTTTTCCTTTCCTCAAAATAAACAACATTCTAATATTACAGGATCTGTAGAGTTTTGTGGCAAAATTTCACTCTAGAAAGTATTCAGTAGTTTGTTTTACTCTAAAATATAAATGTTTATGTATTATCCTAGTCATTTTATGTTCAAATGACTTTGGATGGAAGTATTTAGTGATGTATACCTTAATTTAGTATCACTCATTGACAGTTGAAAAACATTTGGTTCATGGATACTGTATTAGTCTGTTTTTGTGCTGCTAATAAACACATTCTTGAGACTAGGTAATTTATACAGAAAAAGAGTTTAATGGACTTACATTTCCACATGGCTGGGGAGGCCTCACAAGTATGGCAGAAGGCAAGGAGGAGCAAGTCACATTTTACATGATGGCAGCAGGCGAATAAATAGAGCTTGTGCAGGGAAACTTTTATTCTCTTCTTTGCTTATTAAACTGAATGCCTTTAACAACACTCAATTCACATCTTGAATGCTTTGTTGCTTAGAAATTTCTTCTGCCAGATATTGTCAATTATCTCTCTCAAGTTCAAAGTTCCAAAAATTTCTAGGAAAGGGCCAAAATGCCACCGTCTCTTTGCTAAAACATAACCAGAGTCACTTTTATTCCAGATAACAAGTTCCATCTGAGACCATCTCAGACAGGACCTTATTGTTCATGTCACTATCAGCATTTTTGTCAAAGCCATCCAACAAGTCTCTAGGAAGTTCCAAACTTTCCCACATTTGTCTGTCTTTTTCTGAGCCCTCCAAACTGTTCCAACCTCTGCCTGTTACCCAGTTCCAAAGTCGCTTCCACATTTTTGTGTATCTTTTTAGCAGCACTCCGCTCTTGATACCAATTTGCTGTATTAGTCTCTTTCATGCCGTTAATCAAGATACACCAAGACTGGATAATTTATATAGAAAAAGAGTTTAGGGACTTACAGTTCCTTATGGTTGGGGAGGCCTCACAATCATGGTGGAAGGCAAGGAGGAGCAAGTCACCTCTTACATGGATGGCAGCAGACAAATAGAGCTTGTGCAGGAAAATTCCCTTTTTTTAAAAAAACCATCAGATCTCATGAAACATATTCACCATTATGAGAACAGCTTGGGAAAGACCCACCCCTATGATTCAGTTATCTCCTACCAGGTTCCTTCCATAACTTGTGGAAGTTACAATTCAAGATGAGATTTGGGTGGGGATATAGCCAAACCATATCAGATACTATATATGCATCTGTTCATTGTTTATCCTGCCTTCTTGGAATATAGATTTAATGGAAGAAACATAATAATGATTGACAGATAAATGTGGTTGATTTCTAATGGTGATAAATAGTGTTTTAGATAGTATAAATTTTAGAAGACCAAAGAATGGGAATATTTCAGGGAGAGAAAGCTCTCAAAAATGTAAGAAGAGGAACTACTTAGTATTCTTGAGAAATTAACAGAATGTCAGTGAGGTGGGAGGTTGGTGAATGAAGGGGAGAGTGGCAAGAACTCACTATAAATAAATCTATTATTTACTCCAGGTGTTAACTGGAATATCACATGGGACTGGGAAAATCATGTGAGATGCTGAAAGTCATAATAAACCGTTGATGATTTATTCTAAATGCTAAGGTAAGACTTTAAAGTTTTTGTTTTAAGTATGAGATTTGCAAGAAGACATACATATTTTGCTGATTGCCAGGTGGATAATGCATTGGGTCCAAGAAGTATTGAAAGTAGAGAAACAAATTGTGAAATATTTACTACATTTAAGAAGAGGTGATAATAACTTGGATGAAGCTGGAGGCTATGATGATGAATAGATGTGGATGCATGGAGACATGTTTTTGATACAGATTCAGCAAGAAATTTTAATATATTAGATATTTATGTTTTGAGAGAAGAGACATTCTAAAGATTATGGCTGGAATAGATTGGGTAATTATGCAGTTTATTTTAATGGTGAAGAATGGCGGGGTAGGGGGTGGATATTTGTGAAGAATTTAACTAGGAATTCGATTTTGGTCATGTTAAGTCTGAGATTGCCTAAGCAGTATCAAATAGAGATGGCAAGTAGAGTGGTGGAATATACCTCCTAGCCTGAACTTCAGAAGACAAGGCTGAATTAAAGACATTAGAAGTCACTAAGAAGAAGAAGATAAAGGCATGAGACGTATGGGGAGAAAAAGAGAAGAGACATAGGATCTAATTCTAATTAAAAGCACCATTTAGTGGTTGTAGAAAGAGTCAATGAAAAAAAAAGATGAAAAAAGGTGACAGTGAGGTAGAAAAAAAATCATGAGACAGTGTTGTTACAACAGCTGAGAAAGATAAATGTTTCAAGTAGAAAGAGGTAATCAACTGTCATGAATATTGCAGAAAAGTGTAGTAATATTAGAAAAACGTCCATTTTCCAATGGTAATGTAGAGGTTCTTTGAGATAAGTGACATAAACTTTACATAAGCTTTGGTGAAGTGGGGGCAGTGCCAGATGGCGGTAGATTGAAGAGTAAAATGTAGAGGAGGAAGAAAAGAAAGTGTACATAAGACAGATGGGTCTTTTGAGGTTTAGCTAGAAAGTAAGTGGGTGGTAGCTGGAATATTTTACACATGTATTTTTCAGGTTAAAGGGAAAAGAATACAGTTTTATGTTAATGAAAACAAATTAGTAAAGAAGGAGAACCTAATAATGTAAATGAAAATAATAACAGAAGGGAAATAGTTCCTGAAAAGACAGAAAAAAATGATATCCAGAGCAAAAATGGAGGGCTTTAGCTCTTAAAAAGAGGACTCATTCTTCAGTCTATGATGGGGATGAAAGATGAAAATTATGATAGCTTTTTATGTTTGCTATTAATGAGATGAGTGATATATTTTGAGTGGTTTTTAATCCCTCAATAGCACACAAAATAAGATAACTAGCTGAGAGAGATAAATGGAGGTAGAGACAGAGACAAAGACAGAGAAACAGAGACAAAGGTAAAGGTAGAGGTATAGATGAGAGAGATAAAATATTACACAGGGCTAAGCCAGAGTTTCTCAGTTTGCTATCAACTGCTATTTGGACATCAGTGGTAGAGGTAGCGATGAGACAGATAAAATATTACACAGGGCTAAGTCTTGAGTTTGCTATCAACTGATATTTGGACATTAATGTGAAAGAGCCCATAAGGGAAGAAACTTAATACATGTTTAAGAAATAGTATCGCAGAACGATTAATCTGGCGAAGTCATAAGAAATAAATTGAAGAGAATGGAAGAAAAACAAGAAATTAAATTACTAAAATAATTTAGAACATGCAGGGCCATGGACTGAAATCAGGGGGATAATTTGGGTAATAGAAAGTTGAGATAGATTTGAAAGGTCTTAATTGTGAAGATATGGTAGTATGCTGGTGCCATTTAAAGAATTTTAAAAGTGTAATGTAAGTTTTGTAGGGAGAAGATGAGTTAAATTTTGAATATGTTTTATTTGAGGACTAATAGTGAAACTTGAGAGTGGTCACATAGGGAGATGAAAGATTGAAAGACTTCTCACTGAATATAATATAGAAGGTATAAAATACTCTCAAGTCTCCTCCATCTCAAAGTAACAGTGATAGCAATGAAAACTAAACATACGTGTACCTGCGTTCTACTCAAGGTAACAAATAATATCTTTGTTTTTATCTTTCTTAATTTATTCATTTAATTAACATTTTCTTGATTTCCTTATATGTTCATTATATGTTCAAAATCCTATGATCTGCTTTTGTGAATGCTGAGAAAAAGGGTGGAGGATAGTGGGAAGGTATGACCCCTGCTCACTGTCACATAGCATATAGCTATCAGTATGGAGACAGATTAAACAAATGGTTGCATAATTAGATAATTACATTTATAGTAAGAGATAATGAACAGAAGTCTATAATAATATGAGAGGGCATAATGGGGGTACCTTAGTACTGTGAATATTTGGAAGAAACAAAGTTGGAACAAAAACGGTAAGAAGGAATTGGCTAGGTTAAGAGACAGCAGAGAGTGCTGTGCAGAGACAACAGTATGACACAGTCAAATAAGAAAGAGGGTTGATGTGCTTTAGATGGAGAAAAGGAGAAAGGTCATGAGCTCTTTCTTCTGAAAGAAGAAATAAGGGGCTCAAATCTATAATTTTTTAACTTCATATTTCCATTTACAATAGCATAATGCATATCTCCATTTAGATTTTTTATTGATATCTGAACTACTGAGTGCATCCAGGTGAATTAATTAATTTCCCTTTCTTCCTGTGATACATTGATTAAAGGCATTAAAATCTGTTAATCATTCACACACACTCTAAACCCTGTTTATCTTTAATTTCTTCTCCTTTATTCTTCACACTCAATGGCTCACAAAGGAGGATGAGGCTACTAATGAATTTCTTTTTTCCTGTGAAATTTGTCTTTTATCAGAGAAAAGTAAATGTATCCTTTAGTTAAGTTTTTGTAACTTTTCATTTCCTATCTTCTAAGCATCTTTACTTCTAACCTCTATCACCCAATTATCCATTGGGCTATGAGCCATATTTGATCCTGATACTCTAAGTACGTAGCACATAGCATATATCTATTAGTACCTACCAAATGATAAATATATATATATGTATATATGTACATATGTACATATTGCATGAATGAAGTATAGAATGAGAATTGTAGGAATATTATCAATAGAAAACAGAAAGATTTGAAGACAAAGCAGAATGTAAAATTTTTGGATAAGAGGTTCCCCAAATAATTACATATTAAAATTGCTCAGGGGAGCTGTTAAAGTAATTAAAAAAAATCAATTCCCAGCAGTTGTGAAAACACACCCAAATGATAAAACACCCAAATCTTGTCATAAGGAATTTTGATTTAGCTGGTCTTGGTGAGGCATGGGAACAATAAATTATTTGTTTTTCTTTATTGAAACTTGAATCACTTCTTAGCTCCATAACTCTTGGTTTTATTTGTCCCATCCCAAACTTCTCTCTCCTAATCGATAAATGGGATGGGACAAATAAGACCAATAGTCATTGACTCAGGATAAAAACACTCCTTGGGTGAGTTTAATATGCAATTCTTTTGGGGAACCACTCATCTAACAATTTTACATTCTGCTTTTCCTTCAAATCTTTCTGTTTTCTATTGATAATATTCCTGCAATTCTCATTCTACACTGTTTCCATTCATGCAGTATACATATTTATTTATCATTTCCAATCTTGTCATAAGTAATTCTGATTTAACTGGCCTTGATAAGGCATAGGAACAGTTATATTAAAAAATATCCTCAAGTGGGTATGTTGTACAGTCTTTGGTAAGAATCATTAGATAGATGATTTTGGGATGGGACAAATAAAACCAAAAGAGTTATTGAGCTAAGAAGTGATTAGAGTTTCAATGAAGAACAAGTAACTTTTGGATATACCTAAAACACCTTATACTCTGGCCAACATGCAGTTCTAGAGGAGCAACAATAATTTACATGTTTAAAAAATCTGTCAATGTTCATGTTTAAAAAGTCATCATTGAACTTTAAAGCAGCAATTTTACTTGTGCAGAGAGAAACAGATTACAGGGAAGTGGTAAAACAAGTGAGTCTTGGGAGAGTGAAGAGTTAATAAAGTGTGTTTAGTGTGTTTAAGAAGTTTAAGTAATTGGAGAGAAACTGGTTGTTAGCATGAAGAAACAACCATCATAAGATTAAAAAATTTTTTATCTTGCCGTACAGATCTAATATATTTGAAAACATGGTAGGAACTTGTAAAGAAAAAGATGCATTATTTAGGATCAAGTATCTCAGAGGAAGTGGCAGAGTATAGTATTTAGGGCAGATGCACAAGTTAATCTTGGGAAATAGAAGAGAATTTGTTCTTTTTTCTTTTAGGGATTTGGACAAAGGAGTGTCTCAGAATTTAAAAAGAGAGAAGTATATTTTGTGTAACAGTTATTAAAATTCTGCTACATAATTGCATTATTAAGGGTTATTCAGAGGAACATAACCAATGGGAGATATATCTACACACACATACACACACACACACGTGTGTGTGTGTGTGTGTGTGTGTGTGTTAATGAGGAAATTTATTATGGAAACCTATTCACAAAATTATGGAGGCCAAGATGTCCCACAATGTGCTGTCTTCAAGTTAGGGAACTAAGAGAGTCAGTGATAAAATTTAGACTAAGGCCAAAGGCCTGAGAACCCAGTGGGTAAAAGGACTGGTAGTATAAGTCCCTGATACCAAAGGCCCCAGAACCTGGAGTCCTGATACTCTCTTATACAGGAAAAGATGGATGCACTAGCTCAAGAAGAGAGAGAGAGAGAGAATTTGCCCTTTTTTCACCTTTTATTCTATTCTGGCTAAGTTGTCACAGATTAGATGATGCCCATCCAGAATAGTGATAGTGGATGGATCTTCTTTATTAGTCTACTGACTCAAATTGTAATGTCTTACAGAAATACCCTTGGAGAAACACTCAGAAATAATGTTTTCATCAACTATCTGGATATTCCTCAGCACAATCAAGCTGACACATAAAATTAGCCACCACACACTCTTAAAACTTAAGGAGTCCTTTCTGGAATGTAACTCTGCACACTTGAGATTTTAATGAATGTTATAATCTTCTGGTACTGGGCTGAGGAATAACTGATTATGAAAAAGTATGATGACATTCTACAACAAAAATTACCTAACTTCATTCGGATAATTAAAAAAACGCTTTGCCTTCTATGTTATGAGCAACATTTATACTCAAAACTGTTTAAAATTTCTGTAACTTGGAATGATTTATTTTTCTCAGCTAAGAATGTTTAAATTTCTTTCTTTTCGAGCTGTGAAAGTGAGACAAGCTTAGGGGCTAGGCTCCAAGATAGGAGTGTGTTGAAAACAAATGAATAGAATTTGAGATGATTTTGTAACTACTGAGAGTACATAGGTGTCATGAGTGTGTTGTTTAAAATGTAGAGTTATAGCAGATATTACCTCTCCTTCATCTTCTCGATTCTCAGACCACTAAGTTTAGCTGATTGTCTTAGTTTGTTTGGTATTTTTATAAAGCAATACCTGAGGCTGGGTAATTTACAAAGAAAAGAGGTTAACTTGCCTCATTGTTCTGCAGGCTGCACAAGAAGCATGGTGCCAGCATCTGCTTCTGATGAGGTCCTCAGGGTGCTTCTACTCATGGCAGAAAGGGAAAGAAAGCCAGCATATGCAGAGATCACATGGTGAGAAAGGAAGTAGGAGAGAGGACAGAGAGATATTGAGTTCTTTATTACTTTAGTTTCCAAGGAAACTGATAGGACAACTCACTCACTCTTAAGAGAGGGCATTAATCTAATATTTATGATGGATCTGACCTCATGACTAAACACCTTCATTAGGCCCTGCCTCAAACACTGTGGATCAAATTTTGGTATGAAGTTTGGAGGGTCAAACATCCGTTCTATAGCACTAATTAAAGACGTACAGTCAGGCCTTGGGATGCTCTTGACATAAGATTATTTCTCCCTGGATGACTTTACTGGCTTTTACCAATTTCATGGAAACAATATTGGTTGCCATTCAAATGCTGCATTGACTGGGTAGAGCAGCTGCTTGTTTAAGAATGTAAAGTTGGATCTGAAAGCTTGATATGGAGAAAATATTGGGAGTCCCCAGAAAAACTGAAAGTAATAAAAAAGGGAGTGAATTTGTGTCATTTTGGTAAATAATGGTAAAATTTAGTGGAGTTGATCGCTAATAATCACAAATAGAACCAAAAATAAGTCTTTCAATTTTGGCATAGCTACCTGGTAATAATGTGGTTAGATAAGATTTCTTTTATTTATTTATTTATTTATTTGAAAGGTGAATTTTATGGTGGGTAAATTATACCTCCATAAAGCTTTTATTTTATTTTTTTAGTTATATGTATATATTTTACTGTGTTTTAGGTTTGGGGGTGCATGTGAAGAATGTTCAAAATTGTTGCATAGGTACATACATGGCAATATGGTTTGCTGCCTTCCTCCCCATCACTGATATCTGACATTTCTCCCCATGTTATCCCTCCCCAACTCTCCACCCCCCACTGCCCTTCCTCTGTTTCTCCCCCACAGACCCCAGTGTGTGATGCTCCCCTCCCTGTGTCCATATGTTCTCATTGTTCACCACCCGCCTATGAGTGAGAACATGGGTGTTTGATTTTCTGTTCTTATGTCAATTTGCTGAGAATGATAGTTTCCAGTTTCATCCATGTCCCTACAAAGGATATGAACTCATTGTATTTTTATGGCTGCATAGTATTCCATGGTGTATATGTGCCACATTTTCCCTGTCCAGTCTATTATCGATGGGCATTTGGGTCGGTTCCAAGTCTTTGCTATTTTAAAGTGATGCAAGTGCATGCGTCCTTATAATAGAAAGATTTATAATCCTTTGGATATAAACCCAGTAATAGGATGGCTGGGTCAAATGGTATTTCAATTTCTAGGTCCTTGAGGAATCACCACACTGTCTTCCACAATGGTTGAACTAACTTATACTCCCACCAACAGTGTAAAAGTGTTCCTATTTCTCCACTTTCTCTCCAGTGTCTGTCTCCAGGTTTTTTATTACCATTCTAACTGGTGTGAGATGGTATCTCAATGTAGTTTTGATTTGCATTTCTCTAATGACCAGTGATAATGAGCATTTTTTCATATGTTTGTTGGTCTCATATATGTCTTCTTTTGAAAAGTGTCTGTTCATATCCTTTGCCCACTTTCGAATGGGCTTGTTTTTTTTCTTGTAAATCTGTTTCAGTTCTTTATACATTCTCGATATTAGCCCTTTGTCAGATAGCTAGATGGCAAAAAATTTTTTCCCATTCTGTTGGTTGCCAATTCATTCTAATAATTGTTTCTTTTACTGTGCAGAAGCTGTGGAGTTTAATTAGGTCCCATTTGTCTATTTTGGCTTTTGTTGCCAATGCTTTTGGTGTTTTAGTCATGAAGTCCTTGCCTCTGCCTATGTCCTGAATGGTTTGCCTAGGTCGTCTTCTAGAGTTTTTATGGTGTTAGGTCTTATGTTTAAGTCTTTAATCCATCTGGATTTAATTTTAGTGTAAGGTGTCAGGAAGGGGTCCAGTTTCAGCTTTCTGGACATGGCTAGCCAGTTTTCCCAACACTATTTATTAAACAGGGAATCCTTTCCCCATTGTTTGTTTTTGTGAGGTTTGTCAGAGATCAGATGGTTGTAGATGTGTGGTGATGCCTTCAAGGCCTCTGTTCTGTTCAATTTTTCTGTATCTCTGTTTTAGTACCAGTACCATGCTGTTTTGATTACTGTAGCCTTGTAGTATTGTTTGAATTCAGGTAGTTTGATGCCTCCAGCTTTGTTCTTTTTGCTTAGAACTTGCTTGTGTATGAGGGCTCTCTTTTGGTTCCATATGAAGTTTAAGGTGGTTTTTTCCAGTTCTGTGAATAAGGTCATTGGTAGCCTGATGGGGATAGCATTGAATCTGTAAATTACTTTGGGCAGTATGGCCATTTTCACAATATTGATTTTTCCTAACCACGAGCATGGGATGTTTCTCCATCTGTTTGCGTCCTCTCTTTTTTCATTGAGCAGTGGTTTGTAGTTCTCCTTTAAGAGGTCCTTTACATTTCTTGTTAGTTGTATTCCTAGGTATTTTATTCTCTTTGTAGCAATTGTGAATGGCAGTTCATTCTTGATATGGCTCTCTTTAAAAGTCTGTTATTGGCGTATAGGAATGCTTGTGATTTTTGCACATTGATTTTGTATCCTGAGACTTTGCTGAAGTTGCTTATCCGTTTCAGGAGATTTTGGGCTGAGACAATGGGGTCTTCTAGATATACAATCATGTTGTCTGCAAATAGAGACAGTTTGACTTCCTCCTTTGCTATTTGAATACCCTTTATTTCTTTTTCGTGCATGATTGCTCTGGCTAGAACTTCCAATACTTTATTGAATAGGAGTGGTGAGAGAGGGCATCATTGTCTAGTGCCACATTCCAAAGGGAATGCTTCTAGTTTTTGCCCATTCAGTATGATACTGGCTGTGAGTTTGTTGTAAATAGGTTTTATTATTTTGAGATACCTTCCATCGATACCTGGTTTATTGAGAGTTTTTAGCATAAAGGGCTGTTGAATTTTGTCAAAGGCCATCTCTGCATCTATTGAGATAATCATGTGATTTTTGTCTTTGGTTTCGTTTATGTGGTGAATTACATTTATAGACTTATGTATGTTGAACCAGCCTTGCATCCCCAGGATGAAGGCTACTATATCATGATGCATAAGCTTTTGGATGTGCTGTTGCAATTAGTTTGCCAGTATTTTATTGAAGATTTTTGCACCTATGTTCATCATGGATATTGGCCTGAAGTTATCTTTCTTTTTGAGTCTCTGCCAGGTTTTGGTATCAGGATGATGTTGGTCTCTTAAAATGATGTTGGAAGGATTCCCTCTTTTTGGATTGTTTGCAATAGTTTCAGAAGGAATGGTACCAGCTCCTCTTTGTATGTCTGGTAGAATTCAACTGTGAACCCATCTGGACCTGGGCTTTTTTTGGTTGGTAGGCTATTAATTACTGCCTCAACTTCAGACCTTGTTATTGGTCTATTCAGGGTTTCAACTTCTTACTGGTTTAGGCTTGGGAGGATGCAGGTGTCCAGGAATTTATCCATTTCTTCCAGGTTTCCTGGTTTATGTGCATAGAGTTGTTTGTGGTAATGTCTGATGGTGGTTTGTATTTCTGTGGAATCTGTGGTGATATCCCCTTTATCATTTTTTTATTGCATCTATTTGATTCTTTTCTCTTTTCTTTTTTATTAATCTGGCTAGTGGTCTATTTTGTTGATCTTTTCAAAAAACTAACTCCTGGATTTATTGATTTTTTTTTAAAGGATTTTTTTGTTTCTCTATCTCCTTCAGTTCTGCCCTGATCTTAGTTATTTCTTGTCCTCTGCTTGGTTTTGAGTTTTTTTGATCTTGCTCCTCTAGCTCTTTTAATTGTGATGATAGCATGTCAATTTTAGATCTTTCCTTGCTTCTCATGTGGGCATTTATTGCTATATATTTTCGTCTAGACACTGCTTTATATATGCCCCGGAGATTCTGGTATGTTGTGTTTGTTCTCATTGGTTTTGAAGAACATCTTTATTTCTGCCTTCATTTCATTGTTTATCCAGTCAACACATTCAAGAGCCAGTTGTTCAGTTTCCATGAAGCTGTGCAGTTCTGAGTTAGTTTCTGAATTCTGAGTTCTGTCTTGATTGCATTGTGGTCTGAGAAATTGTTTGTTATGATTTGTGTTGTTTTGCATTTGCTAGGGAGTGATTTACTTCCAATTATGTGGTCAATTTTAGAGTAGGTGTGATGTGGTACTGAGAAGAATGTATATTCTGTGGATTTAGTGTGGAGAGTTCTGTAAATGTTTATTAGGTTTGCTTTGTCCAGGTCTGAGTTCAAGTCCTGGATATCTTTGTTAATTTTCTGTCTCGTTGATCTGTCTAATATTGACAGTGGAATGGTAAAATCTCCCACTCTAAGATGAATCCTAAGACAAGATCTGTCCCTACATGCCTTGTACTGCTATTTAGTATGTTGAAAGGTGACCTCAGATACTGCTAATACAGGCCTTTGGCTGTGATTTTCTTTTTTTAAGTTTCAGGCATAGAGGGAGCATAAAGTTACCCCTTAAAGCTGGGTTTTTGGTAAAGTATGATAGAATATTCCATACCAATTCTGCTGTAGTAAGTAGATCAACATAGTAAGAAGCACCTAATACAAGGGCCCTCACCAGACCCCGGATCTGCTGGTGCTATGATCTGGACTTCCCAGCTTCTACAACTGTGAAAAATAAATATTTGTTTTAAGCTACCAAGTTTCTGGTATTTTTGTTATAGCATCCTAAACAGACTAAGACAATTCTTCATCAAGTACTTTTCTTGGATTTGCCTCATATCTTCTAAATTGTTCTCACTTAGCAATGTATCCACTTCAGATGCCTGGGAGACCTGGTACTTAGCTGACCCAATAGGCAGAACATTAATGAAAACAGATGAGGGTCAAAGATTATTTCCACTTTGAGGCCAAGTGTCCTGATTAGAACTGGAATTCCTTATTCTCTTTCTTAATAAGAACATAGCATTCTTGTAAAGAGGGTTGTTGGTTTAATTAACTTTTACTGTAGTACCTTTGGCTCCAATAGTGCATACACTCCACTAGCAGGGATGTAGTCCCATGCCACTCACTAGTAAGTAGGCAGGCATAGTCATAGTCTTGATATGCAGACAACATAGTGATTAAGTAGTCAGTCTCCATAATCAGATGGCTTAGATACTAATACTGGCTCCTTCACAGCCCTGCTCAGTGACTTCAGATAGGGTATCTGAGCAATCAAATTATATCCTCATTTTCTAATATAAAAGGAAGGATAATTATATTTTCCACGGAAGGTATTCTGAGGATAAAATGAATTCATGCATGGGAAATAGGGCTTTACATATGGGTTACTCACTGTTACTATTAAAAAGATACTTTATATTCTTAGTGTAATTAACTTGTTAGCCCTGCTCCATGTTTAGGCTGTATGTTGGAGGGGTCGTGGCAACCCATAGGATTTGTGTGCAGTGAACACATCACCACCTTAGGTGCTGAAGGAAATGGTGGGATGGTGGCACCAATGCTAGTGAAACCTTGAAGAAAAACAATGGGTACCCAGTTGACCTTTATGGCAAGGCTGCAGCAGGAGACAGCACCTGCCATGCCCATCTCAGTGAACACCTGCTTTCATTTTACTACAGATGTGTGACAGTTTCAAAGTTTGGCTGTAAAAATTATCTTGAATCCTTAATGCATGATATAGAGGCAATCTTGACTGTGTACCAATGGAAGTCAAAACATGGATTTGGTGAGAAGAGTTGACATCTGGAACCAAATCTTCTTCATAGCCCCTGGAAAAGTGTGACATTCCTCATGGTGGGGTTGACACCCTAGGATACCCATACAGAAGAGTGGTCTGTTTCACTGTCACCACTTAGCATAGAAATATGCTCAGCCCCCATCCCCTCTGCCAGGAGGTTATGAACACTTTCACTCTATGACATTCTGTAGCCATTAAAATGTTTTTGAAGATGGTATGACTATATGAGAACTTTATGTTATAAACTGAGTGAGAGAAAGTATGAAGTTTTCTAAAACAGTATTATTTATTCTTTCTTACTCCACTATGGAAAAATAAACTCACCCTTCTTGTATGTGCCTATTTTCATCAGCATACAGATAAGTACATTTTAAGTCACATATTACTTTTTAACAAATGGTTTGTTTACAATTGCATTTAAAATTGGAAATGAATTCCTAAAGGCAGATATAAAGTCTCACTTATTTTTCTACCCCAAGTCCTAATACAATGCCTAACATATATTGGTTATCCACTGAAAGTTTACTGAGTGAATAAATAAATGAGCAAAAATGTTTGCCATCGAGATGTGGAATTAACCTGAGTGTCCATCAACGAAAGAATGGATAAAGTAATGTAGTATATATACACAGTGGAATACTATTCAGCCACAGCAAAGAACAAAATCTTGTCATTTTAATCAACATTAATAAACCTGGAAAACATTATGTTAAGCAAAAAATATTAGTCACAGACAAATACCACACCATCTCACTCGTGTGGAATCTAAGAGTTGATCTCATAGAACTAGAGAGTAGAATGATGGTTACCAGAGGCTGGGGTGGTTATCAGGAAGGGGAGAGTCTGGAGAAGTTGATCAATGAATGCACAATTACAGTAAATAGGAGGATTGAATTTTGAGAGATCTATTGTACAGCAAGGTGATAATAGTTAATGATAACATATTCTCGAAAAATATAAAAATAGGAAATGTTAAGTGCTCTTATTAAAAATGGTAACTATGTGAGACAATGCATTTGTTTATTAGATTTAACCATTCTCTAATGTATATACACATACTCCAAAATATGATGCACACAGTAAAAATATACAATATTATCTGTCAAATTAAATTTAAAAAATAAAGTACAACTTTATTTTTACGTATTTTGAATATCATTCTTAGAAAAGTGGAAATAACCTCTTCGTTTTTTGTCCTAAGTCTTGGTGGTCAGTTTGTTTTTATAGACTTATATAAATTACACTAAATAACATCTTTCTTAATGTGGAGAAATGGTATTACTGTTCAGACTCATGGGCCTCATTGTCATTACATCACCAATCTGCACACATTTAGCTCCTTAAGCCTAACTTGGAAATTGATGTTTCCGCTCCCTAGTCATTCTGTTGCCTGTCTCTCACCCTCTTGATGAGACTGTATTACCTCAGACACTGTTATCTGATGCAGTCTCCCCAGAGTTTTGTGGAAAAAGGCTATTACTTTCCCGTCCTAGGATCAAATGTCTCTTAATATGCAGTCTTGAAAATCACTGCCTGTCTGGGTACTGTATTACATTGTATGTGCAATTCTAATTTGTCCCCAGTTTTCAGCCATTTGTATCCTTTGGTGATACTGATTTCTAGAGCAATTCTGCTCTTTGATTTCAGACTATTTTCCTGAGATCTATTCTTGTTTGTTCTCTTCAGCATTTATGGAGAACTTCAGAAGTTAGCATTCACATTCTTATATACACTCACTTTAGGGTAAGTCTCACATCTCTGAAATATTAAGAGCTCTTTTCATTTCACAAATAGATGTGAACCAGTCACAGAAATGTAAAGCAAACCTCTTTAAGATAAATGAATTTTTTGTGCAAACTAAATTAGGAAAATGCATCAGGGAAGCTGGGGTGGAGATGATGATTACAAAAATCTCTTTGGCTTCTTTAGATGCCCTTGGACAAGTCAACTGACTTTATAAAATCTCACTTGCAAATTCATATAGAAGGTAAAAAAAATGCTTCCTAAAATTCTTATCCACCACCTCTATTATATACTTGTTATAAAGATCAATTGAAATATTGGCTATAAATGTTTTACAGAGACTTCACAAAGGTGAGCTTAGTTTAGGATAAGGAAGCAGTGATCGTGTTCAGTATAATTTAAGTTAAATGTTAAGAAGAGTTAACAATCAAATAAATGAAATGATCACTAATGCTGACTGCTGAAGTTTTGTTTTTGTTGTTTATAGTTTGCCAATTGTGCCTGCATCTGAATCACCTGCATGTTCACTAAAAGGGGATGAGATTCACTGAGGTTGCTCTTAGGTATGTCCTGTCTCCTAAAAATTAAATATATCTATGAGGATTTAAAAGTACTCAGTCAGGCCAGGCTTTGTGGGTCACACCTGTAATCCCAGCACTTTGGCAGTCCAAGATGGGTGGATCACTTGAGGTCAGTAGTTCAAGACCAGCCTGGCCAACATGGTGAAACCCCGTCTCTACAAAAATGCAAAAAATAGCCAGACATGATAGTGGTTGCCTGTAGTTCCAGCTACTTGGGTGGCTGAGGTGAGAGAACTGCTTGAACCCGGGAGGCGGAGGTTGCAGTGAGCCGAGATTGCGCCATTGCACTCCAGCCTAGGCAACAAAGTGAGACTCTGTCTCAAAAAAAATTAATGAATTAACTGAAAAAAATAAAAGTACTCAGTCAGATAGACCTGGTTTGAATCGTGGATCCACTGCTTAGTAGCTACATGTGGTTGGAAGAATCATTTAATTTCCATTGTCAGTTTCCTCAACTGTAACGTGAGCACACTGTGTTATCATCTGGGTGAAGATTGAAGGAGGATGCAGGCCAACCCATGAAAACAATGCCTGGCACATATTTAGTCTCAATAAATATGTGCTATTACTAATTATCCTTTTAGATACATTTGACTATGAGCATTCCTTGACTTCTCCATCTATATCACATTCCTTTCTTTCTTCATGTGCCAGGTTTGTATGTTAGATGCTGGTGGTATAGAGAGGAATCAAATTGAATCTGTGCACTCACTAGCTAGGACTTGAACTTGTTGATTGGCATCCTTCCCTGACTGACACTGCACCTAGTGCATAGGTTTTAGTCAATAGTTTTTTTTTTTTTTTTAATTAAATGACTTAATGTCTCATAGTGCTTGCACGTGAGCTAGTGGAGATGATTATGTAAACAATTTTGCAAAGTGCACTGTAATAAGTGCTGTAACTTATGTGTCTTCTTCTCAATATATTTATTTCTTTATGCTATTCTGTTATTGTTCATCTAAATTTTATTTTATTTCTTTTTAATTTTCCCTATTATGGCATCATTGTTACTGGTTCTTAGGCTTTCCCAACATTTGCAGTGCCTCCTTATTTTGTAGCATGTAAAAATTTCATTAACTTGGTATTTATTTCCTCTGTCTGATGTTGAATTAAAATAATTTCATACAATAGTTAATAACACCCACCTTCATTTTGCAACTACCCTTCCTGGTCTGTTAAACACGACATTTTATTATTTGCTTTGATCTCTGGCCTTTGAGCAAGTTTGAATTTTAACGATTATAATTTTGTCATAGACAATTTTTAAAGCATATTTTCCAGGAACATTTTTAGGGAGAAATTTATAAGACCTACCACTCACTGTGTGTGTGTGTGTGTGTGTGTATGTATATGTATATGTATATGCATATGTAAGTGTATGTGTATGTGTGCCTGTGTGTGTGTGAGAGAGAAAGAGGGTCATGTAAATCTGAATTGCATTGAATGTTATAGGTTTAATACTAATCATGTGATAAAATCATCTAAAAGTAGACTTTTCAAAAGCAGAATATAGAGTAGATTATGAATGAGAATGTTAGGCCTCATGTAAAATAATATTAGCTAATTTTTTTAATACTGCAGATTGTCAGGTATTGTTTAGGTGACTATAAATTAAACATTTTTATGAGTAATTTGAGAATTTTCTTTCACTTACAGATAAAGAATTTGGGGTACAAATCAGTTAAAGAAGTTATACAATGTCGAGGCCGGGCGCGGTGGCTCAAGCCTGTAATCCCAGCACTTTGGGAGGCCGAGGCGGGTGGATCACGAGGTCAAGAGATCAAGAGCATACCGGTCAACATGGTGAAACCCCGTCTCTACTAAAAATACAAAAAATTAGCTGGGCATGGTGGTGCGTGCCTGTAATCAGCTACTCAGGAGGCTGGGGCAGGAGAATTGCCTGAACCAGGAGGCGGAGGTTGCAGTGAGCCGAGATCGTGCCATTGCACTCCAGCCTGGGTAACAAGAGCAAAACTCCATCTCAAAAAAAAAAATAGAAGTTATACGATGTCACAGAGCTGGTGGACACATGGCAGAGCTGGGATTCCCATTCCCATATATGGGGTGCTGGGCTTATTTTCTTCTCTTCTGGTATTTTTAGCTTTCATAATTTTGGCTATCCAGAGTTCAGCCTTTCTGTTCCTGTTAAGAACAACATGATCTAGCTTTGGGCACCACCCAGACCCATTGATGAAAGACTCAGTAGATCTATCCACCAAGCTTCCTGACCTCTCTTTACAAAGAGATTTGTGTGTGAGTCAAGAGAAATCATACTCTTTCTTTCAAAATCATTTATCTAGATTGGAGAAACAAAGACTAAAAATGATTGGAGTTGATTGACCATGAGGGCAACAACCTGAAGAGACTCTTCACTAGTTCCTGCTTTTTAAGTCTCAAGAGCATCTTTGAGTTTTGAACTTCCAAAGTAGGATTTTTATCATTTTCTTCAGTTCTGTGAGGTTCTGGAGTAAGCCCTTGGATTATGACCATATGGGTTATGCACTGCCCAACTGCAGAGGGTACAAGCCTCAGGCAAAGGTAGCCTTGTCCCTCACATTCTATCAGCATACTCATTTTAGGTTAAATTAGTTGCTATCAGTATCTGCTGCTTGCAATTCGTGAACCCTAATTAATCTTCCAGGATACAGTGGTTTTTATAGACTAAAGTGTATATACATTAGAGCCTTGCAGAATTGGTCTTTAGGAAGGTAATAAAGGTTAAATGAGGTCATGAGGGTGGGGCTCCAATCCAATAGGACTCCTGTCCTCATAAGAAGAGGAAGAGACACCAGAAATCTCTCTTTGTCTGTATTTCTGTACACACTCAGAGGAAAGGCCATATGAGGACACAGCAAGAAGGTGGTTATATACAAGACAGGAAAAGAGGCTTCAACAGAAACCCACCCTGACCAAGCACTTTGAACTGGACTTCATAATTGTAAGAAAACAAATTTCCTCTGTTTAAACCACGTAGTCTGTGGTATTTGTTAATAGTAGTCCCAGAAACCCATGAATGTTGGCACCACAAAGTGTGGTACTACTGTAATAAATGTCTAAAAATATGGAGTGAATTTGGAACTAGGTGATGGGTACAGGCTGAAAAAGTTTTGAGATGCATACTAGAAAAAGCCTACGGTGTTCTGAAGGGACTATTGGTAGAAATATAAATGCTAAAGGTGATTCTAGTGGGGTCTCAGACACAAGTGAAGAACATGTTATTAGAAGCTGAAGGAAAGACATTCTTTTCATAATGTCAGTGGCAAAGAACTTGGATAAACTTTTTGTTTGCTAGAACTGTTGATAATTGGACGTTATTTCTCTCTCTTTTTTAAAAAAATATGTATTTTATTGCATTTTAGGTTTTGGGGTACATGTGAAGAATATGCAAGATTGTTGCATAGGTACATACATGGCAGTGTGGTTTGCTGCCTTCCTCTCCATCACCGATATCTGACATTTCTCCCCATGTTATCTCTCCCTAACTCCCCACCCCCAACTATCCCTCCCCTATTTCCCCCCGAGACACCCCAGTGTGTGATGCTCCCCTCCCTGTTTCCATGTGTTCTCATCGTTTTTTATGGCTGCATAGTATTCCATGGTGTATACATTCCACATTTTCCCTGTCCAGTCTATCATCGATGGGCATTGGGTTGGTTCCAAGCCTTTGCTATTTTAAACAGTGCCACAATGAACATTCATGTGCATGTGTCCTTATAACAGAATGATTTATAATCCTTTGGATATAAACCCAGTAATGGGATTGCTGGGTCAAATGGAATTTCTATTTCTAGGTCCTTGAGGAATCACCACACTGTCTTCCACCATGGTTGAACTAATTTACGCTCCCACCAACAATGTAAAAGTGTTCCTATTTCTCCACATACTCTCCAACATCTGTTGTCTCCAGATTTTTTAATTATTGCCATTCTAACTGGCGTGAGATTATATCTCAATGTGGTTTTGATTTGCATTTCTCTAATAACCAGTGATGATGAGTATTTTTTCATATGTTTGTTGGCCTCATATATGTCTTCTTTTGAAAAATGTCTTTTCATATCCTTCTCTCACTTTTGAATGGGCTTGTTTTTTTCTTGTAAATCTGTTTTAGTTCTTTGTGGATTCTGGGTATTAGCCCTTTGTCAGATGAGTAGATTGCAAAATTTTTTTTCCCATTCTGTTGGTTGCCAATTTATTCTATTGATTGTTTCTTTTGCTGTGCAGAAGCTCTGGAGTTTAATTAGGTCCCATTTGTCTATTTTGGCTTTGTTGCCAATGCTTTTGGTGTTTTAGTCATGAAGACCTTGCGTATGCCTAATCCTGAATGGTTTTGCCTAGATTTTCTTCTAGGGTTTTTATGGTGTTAGGTCTTACATTTAAGTCTTTAATGCATCTGGAGTTAATTGTAATGTAATGTGTCAGGAAGGGGTCCAGTTTCTGCTTTCTGCACATGGCTAGTCAGTTTCCCCAACACCGTTTATTAAGCAGGGAATCCTTTCCCCACTGCTTGTTTTTGTGGGGTTTGTCAGATCAGATGGTTGTAGATGTGTGGAGTTGCATCCCAGGCGTCTGTTCTGTTCCATTGTTCTGTATCTCTGTTTTGGTACCAGTACCATGCTGTTTTGATTACTGTACCCTTGTAGTGTCGTTTCAAGTCAGGTAGTGTGATGACCTCAGCTTTTTTCTTTTTGCTTTGAATTGACATGGCCATGCGGGCTGTCTTTTGGTTCCATGTGAATTTTAAGGTGGTTTTTTCCAGTTCTGTGAAGGTCATTGGTAGCTTGACGGGGATAGCATTGAATCTGTAAATTACTTTGGGCAGTATGGCCATTTTCACAATATTGATTCTTCCTAACCATGATTATGGAATGTTTCTCCATCTGTTTGTGTCCTCTCTTATTTTGTTGAGCAGTGGTTTGTAGTTCTTCTTGAAGAGGTCCTTTACATGCTGTGTTAGTTGTATGCCTAGGTATTTTATTCTCTTTGTAGCAACTGCGAATGGCAGTTTGTTCTTGATTTGGCTCTCTTTAAGTCTGTTGTTGGTGTATAGGAATGCTTGTGATTTTTGCTCATTGATTTTGTGTCCTGAGACTTTGCTGAAGTTGCTTATCAGTTTGAGAAGATTTTGGGGTGAGATTATATACACTCATGTCGTCTGCAAATAGAGGCATTTTGAATTGCTCCTTTCCTGTTTGAATACCCTTTATTTCTTTTTCTTGCCTGATTGCTCTGGCTAGAACTTCCAATACTTTATTGAATAGGAGTGGTTAGAGAGGGCTTCCTTGTCTAGTGCCACATTTCAAATGGAATGCTTTTAGTTTTTGCGCATTCAGTATGATATTGGCTGTGGGTTTGTTGTAAATAGCTTTTATTATTTTGAGATATGTTCCATTAATGCCTAGTTTATCAAGAGTTTTTAGCGTAAAGGGCTGTTGAATTTTGTCAAAGGCCTTCTCTGCATCTATTGAGATAATCATGTGGTTTTTGTCTTTGGTTCTGTTTATGTGGTGAATTACGTTTATAAACTCGCGTATGTTGAACCAGCCTTGCATCCCTGGGATGAAGCCTACTTGATCGTGATAGATAAGCTTTTGGATATGCTGTTGCGATTGGTTTGCCATTATTTTATTGAAGATTTTTGCATCTATGTTCATAATGGAGATTGGCCTGAAGTTTTCTTTTTTTGTTGAGTCTCTGCCTGGTTTTGGTATCAGGATGTTGGTCTCATAAAATGATTTGGGAAGGATTCCCTCTTTTTGGATTGTTTGGAATAGTTTCAGAAGGAGTGTTGCCAGCTCCTCTTCGTATATCTGGTAGAATTCAGCTGTGAACCCATCTGGACCTGGGCTTTTTTTGGTTGGTAGGCTATTAATTGCTGCCTCAACTTAAGCCCTGTTGTTGGTCTATTCAGGGTTTCGACTTCTTCTTGGTTTAAGCTTGGGAGGATGCAAGTGTCCAGGAATTTATCCATTTCTTCCAGGTTTCCTGGTTTGTGTGCATAGAGTTGTTTGTAGTAATGTCTAATGGTGGTTTGTATTTCTGTGGAATCTGTGGTGATATATCCCCTTTATTGCATGTATTTGATTCTTCTCTCTTTCCTTTTTTATTAATCTGGCTAGTGGTCTATTTTGTTGATCTTTTCAAAAAACCAGCTCTTGGGGTGGGGAGGTGGGGTTCGCTAAAAAAATAAAAATAAAAAACAAAACAAAACTGAGTTCCTGGATTTACTTATTTTTTGAAGAGTTTTTTGTGTCTCTTTCTCCTTCAGGTCTGCTCTGATCTTAGTTATTTCTTGTCTTCCACTTGGTTTTCAGTTTTTTTGATCTTGCTTCTCTAGCTCTTTCAATTTTGATGATAGGGTGTTGATTTTAGATCTTTCCTTGCTTTTCTTCTGGGCATTTATTGCTATATATTTTCATCTAGACACTGCTTTAAATGTGTCCTAGAGATTCTGGTATGTTGTGTCTTTGTTCTCATTGGTTTTGAAGAACATCTTTATTTCTGCCTTCATTTCGTTGTTTATCCAGTCAACACATTCAAGAGCCAGTTGTTCAGTTTCCATGAAGCTGTGCAGTTCTGAGTTAGTTTCTGAATTCTGAGTTCTAACTTGATTGCACTGTGGTCTGAGAGATTGTTTGTTATGATTTGTGTTGTTTTGCATTTGCTAGGGAGTGATTTACTTCCAATTATGTGGTCAATTTTAGAGTAGGTGTGATGTGGTACTGAGAAGAATGTATATTCTGTGGATTTGGGGTGGAGAGTTCTGTAAATGTTTGTTAGGTTTGCTTGGTCCAGGTCTGAGTTCAAGTCCTGAATATCCTTGTTAATTTTCAGTCTTCTTGTTCTGTCTAATATTGACAGTGGAGTGTTAAAGTCTCAAACTATTATTGTATGTGAGTCTAAGTCTCTTTTTAAGTCATTAAGAACTTGCTTTATGTATATGGGTGCTCCTGTATTGGGTGTGTATATATTTAGTATCATTAGCTCTTCTTGTTTCATTGATCCTTTTACCATTATGTAATGTCCTTCTTTGTCTCTTTTGATCTTTGTTGGTTTAAAGTCTATTTTGTCAGAGAGTAGGATTGTAACTCCTGCCTTTTTTTTTTTTTTTGCTCTCCATTTGCTTGGTAAATCTTCCTCCATCCCTTTATTTTGATCCTTTGTGTATCCTTGCATGTGAGATGGGTTTACTGGATACAGCATACCAATGGGTTTTGGCTTTTTATCCAGTTTGCCTGTCTGTGTCTTTTGATTGGGGCATTTAGCCTGTGTACATTTAGGGGGTTAATATTGTTATATGTGAATTGGATCCTGCCATTTTGATGCTAGCTGGTTGTTTTGCCCATTAGCTGATACAGTTTCTTCATTGTGTTGATGGTCTTTACCATTTGGTATGTTTTTGGAGTGGCTGGTACTGGTTGTTCCTTTCTATGTTTAGTGCTTCTTTCAGGAGCTTTTGTAAGGCAGGTCTGGTGGTGATGAAATCTCTGAGTACTTGCTTGTTCATAAAGGATTTTATTTCTCCTTCACTTATTAAGCTTAAGTTTGGCTGGATATGAAATTCTAGATTGAAAGTTCTTTTCTGTAAGGATGTTGAATATTGGCCCCCACTCTCTTCTGGCTTGTAGGGTTTCTGCTGAGAGATCCGCTGTGAGTCTGATGGGCTTCCCTTTGGCTAACTCGACCTTTCTCTCTGGCTGGCCTTAGCATTTTCTCCTTCATTTCAACTCTGTTGAATCTGACGATCATGTGCCTTGGGGTTGCTCTTCTCTTTAGTGCTTTAGAGTAAAATGCAAAAGGAGAGAGATAAATTGAAAAAATTTTTGACTGGGTGTGGTGGTTGACTCATATAACCTCAGGACTTTGGGAGGCCAAGCAAGAAGATTGTTTGGGCTCAGGAGTTTGAGATCAGCCCTATCTCTACAACAATATAGAAAAAAAATATATATCCAGGCCTAGTGTTGAATGTACCTGTGGCCCTAGCTACTTGTGAGGGTAAGACAGGAAGATCACTTGAGCCCAGGAGGTTGAGACTGTAGTGAGCCGAGCCACTGCACTATAGGCTGGGTGACAAAGCAAGATCCTATCTCAATGAAGGAAGGAAGCAAGAAAAGAAAGGAAGGAAGAAAGGAGGGAGGGAGGGAAGGAGAAAAGAGAGAGAAAGAAAGAAAGAGAGAGGCCGGGCGCGGTGGCTCAAGCCTGTAATCCCAGCACTTTGGGAGGCCGAGGCGGGTGGATCACGAGGTCGAGAGATCGAGACCATCCTGGTCAACATGGTGAAACCCCGTCTCTACTAAAAATACAAAAAACTAGCTGGGCATGGTGGCACATGCCTGTAATCCGAGCTACTCAGGAGGCTGAGGCAGGAGAATTGCCTGAACCCAGGAGGTGGAGGTTGCGGTGAGCTGAGATCGCGCCATTGCACTCCAGCCTGGGTAACAAGAGCGAAACTCCGTCTCGAAAAAAAAAAAAAAGAAAGAAAGAAAGAGAGAGGAAAAGAAAAATGTTAAACTTTATTTTTCAAGAAAAGAGAATCCCTGGAGGTTATCAGAGCTACCACTCTCACTACACACTGGGAGGGCAAGCCTATTTCTTTCTTGGTTTCACAGGGTGGACCCCCCTACTTGGTTTTAGCAGGCCAAGACATATCTGCCCAGTTTGGAAACATATAACATGTCTGGTTTAAAAGTTTAGAGATAGAAACTGTAATTTTGCTTCAGGATGAATGATACCTAAACTCTCACCCATATCTGACTTAGATAATATTTAGATGAGCCTTTGAACTTGGAATTGATGCATGAATCCGTTAAGACTTTTGGGACTGTTGGTATGAGGTGAATGTCTTTTGCATGTGGGAAGGACCTGAATTAGGGTAAGAAGCAGAGAAACATGCTGTGGACTGAGTTGTGCCCCCTCCCCATTCATATATTAAAGCCTGAACCTTCAATGTAACTGTATTTGGCGGTAAGGCCTTTAAGAAGGTAATTAAGATGAAACGAGGTAATAAGAGTAGCTTCCTAATCCTATAGGACTGGTATCTATTATTATTATTATTATACTTTAAGTTCTGGGATACATGTGCACAACATGCAGGTTTGTTACATAGCTATACACATGCTATGGTCATTTGCTACACACATCACCCTATCATCTACATTAGGTATTTCTCCTAATACTATCCTTCCCCTAGCCCCTCACCCCCTGACAGGACCTGGTGTGTGATGTTCCCCTACCTGTGTCCATGTGTTCTCATTGTTCAGTTCCCACTTATGAATGAGAACATGTGGTGTTTGGTTTTCTGTTCCTGTGTTACTTTACTGAGAATGATGGTTACTAGCTTCATCCATGTCCCTGCGAAGGACATGAACTCATCCTTTTGGATGGCTACATAGTATTCCATGGCGTAAATGTGCCATATTTTCTTTATCCAGTCTATCATTGTTGGGCATTTGGGTTGGTTCCAAGTTTTTGCTATTGTGAACAATGCTGCAATAAACATACATGTATGTGTGTCTTTAAAGTAGAATGATATTAAATCCTTTGGGTATATCCCAGTAATGGGATTGCTGGGTCAAATGGTATTTCTCATTCTAGATCCTTGAGGAATCACCACACTGTCTGCCACAATGGTTGAATTAATTTACACTCCCACCAACAGTGTAAAAGAATTTCTGTTTCTCGACATCCTCTCCAGCATCTGTTGCTTCCAACTTTTTAATGATCACCATTCTAACTGGCATTAGATGGTATCTCATTGTGGTTCCAGTTTGCATTTCTCTAATGACTAATGATGATAGCTTTTTTCATATGTTTGTTGGCCACATAAATATTTCCTTTGGAGAAGTGTCTCTTCATATCCTTCGCTCACATTTTGATGGAGTTGTTTTCTTCTTGTTTAAGTTCTTTGTAGATTTGTTTAAGTTCTTTGCAGAACTTAAACAAATTTGTTTAAGTTCTTTATAGATTCTGTTTATTAGCCCTTTGTCAGATGGATAGATTGCAAAACTTTTCTTCCATTCTATAGGTTGCCTGTTCACTCTGATAATAGTTTCTTTTGCTGTGAAGAAGATCTTTAGTTTAATTGTCAATTTTAATCTTTAGTTCATTTGTCAATTTTGGCATTTTTTGCCATTGCTTTTGGTGTTTTAGTCATGAAGACTTTGCCCATGCCATTGTCCTGAATGGTATTACCTAAGTTTTCTTCTAAGGTTTTTATGGTTTTAGGTCTTACATTTAATTCTTTAATCCATCTAGAGTTAATTTTTGTATAAGGTATAAGGAAGGGGTCCAGTTTCAGAGTTCTGCATATGGCTTGCAGTTTTCCCAACACCATTTATTAAGTAGGGATTCCTTTCTTCATCGCTTGTTTTTGTGAAGTTTGTCAAAGAACAGATAGTTGTAGATTTGTGGCATTAATTTCTGAAGTGTCTGTTCTCTTCATTGGTCTGTATATCTGTTGTGGTACCAGTACCATGCTGTTTTGGTTACTGTAACCTTGTAGTTTAGTTTGAAGTCAGGTAGCATGATGCCTCCAGCTTTGTTCTTTTTGCTTATGATTGTCTTGGCTATATGGGCTCTTTTTTGGTTCCATATGAAACTAGTAGTTTTTTCTAATTCTCTGAAGTAAGTCAATGGTAGCTTGATGGGGATAGCATTGAATCTATAAATTGCATTGTGCAGTATGGACATTTTCACAATGTTAATTCTTCCTACCCATGCGTATGGAATGTTTTTTCATTTGTTTGTGTCTTCTCTTATTTCCTTGAGTAGTGGTTTGTAGTTCTCCTTGAAGAGGTCCTTCACATTCCTTGTAAGTTGTCTTCCTAGGTATTTTATTCTCTTTGTAGCAATTGTAAATGGGAGTTCACTCATGATTTGGCTCCTGTGTGTCTTACTCTGGTATATAGGAATGTTTGTGATTTTTACACATTGATTTTGTATTCTAAGGCTTTGCTGAAGTTGCTTATCAGCTTAAGGAGATTTTAGGCTGAGATGATGGGGTGTTCTAAGTATACAATCATGTTGTGTACAAACAGAGACAATTTGACTTCCTCTTTTCCTACTTGAATACCCTTTATTTCTTCTTCTTGTCTGATTGCCCTGGCCAGAACTTGCAATACTCTGTTGAATCGGAGTGGTGAGATAGGGCATCATTGTTTTGTGCCGCTTTTCAAAGGAAATGCTTTCAGCTTTTGCCCATTCAGTCTGATACTGGCTGTGGGTTTGTCATAAATAGCTCTGATTATTTTGAGATACATTTTATCAATACCTAGTTTATTAAGAGTTTTTAGCATGAAGTGTTGCTGAATTTTATTGAAGGACTTTTCTGCATCTATTGAGATAATCATGTGGTTTTTGTCATTGGTTTTGTTTATGTAATAGATTGTGTTATGTTTATTGATTTGCATATGTTGAACCAGCCTTGAATCTCAGGGATGAAGCTGATTTGATCATAGTGGATAAGCTTTTTGATGTGCTGCTGGATTTGGTTTGCCTGTGTTTTACTGAGAATTTTCTCATTTATATGCATTAAGAATATTGGTGTCTTTTTAAAAAGAGAAAAAAAGAGACCTCTCTCTCTGTCCACATACACACAGAGAAAAGGCCATATGAGAACACAGCAAGAAGATGGCTGTGTACCAGTCAGGACAGGCTTCACAATAAACCAGCCTTGTTGTTACCTTAAACTTGAACTTGTAGTCTCCGTAACTATGAGAAAATAAATTTGTTTTGTTCAAGTCACCCATTCTATGGTATTTATTAGTTACTACTATTAGTTTATAGTTATGGCAGCCCTAGAAAACTAATACAGTTGTCTTGAACTCTTTTGGGTTTGAAGGTTTATAGCTGTGTCTCCTGTTCTGTCTGTACAGAAGCCCATATCTAAAATATAAGGCTATTTTAGTTATCCCTCCCAGAGTTCATTATTGTGTGTTAAGAAATATGCAAAGCAATGAGGAGTCAATGGTGAAAATATAGACCAAATTCTTGCACTCATAGAGGTGAGTTAATATATATTAAATTAATTTTATGCTCAGCTCCTTTACTTCCTTTAAATTTATGCTAAATTGTTAATTGATCAGAGGTCTTCTTTGACCATCTACCCAAAGAAACAATCCCCTAAGTATGAGCTCTCCCAATCCTGTTTTGGTGTCTTTCTTCTGTAACATTTT
This sequence comes from Saimiri boliviensis, assembly GCF_048565385.1. Taxonomy (NCBI): domain Eukaryota; kingdom Metazoa; phylum Chordata; class Mammalia; order Primates; family Cebidae; genus Saimiri; species Saimiri boliviensis. The sequence goes on from NC_133452.1 coordinate 110,298,967, forward strand.
TTATCAGTTGACATGTTATATATTCATTTTCTAATCTGCTCATTGTATGTTTCCCAAGAAGAACGTCATCTTGAGTCCATGGTCCTGGTTTATTTGCTGCTGCCTTTCAGTTAATGCCAGACTTCTGAAGATATTTGACATATTTTTTTATTAATTTGCATGAATTAGAGCATAAATAAAGTACATAGCAAAGTAAAACTGAATTAATGTCAACTCAGAATTTCTTTTGACATTCACACAGTGCTTTCCCACTGTTTGAATTGCTTCTTTCTTCCTTAGTATGTTTCTTTTCAGCACCACTTTTTTTCCTCTGCTTTTTAACTCTGTCCTTACCACTCGCTCTCTTTTTTTCTGTCTTCAAACCTACCTCTTCTGCTCACTTTCCCACTCTTTTATTTTCATTTTTAGTTACCATCTTCATAATGTATTGTAAGGTACATTATATAGTATATATTCAATACTTAAGTGGTATATGTATTCTTGTTACTTACAAAGTGGATGAAGTTATTTAGTTTAAATTATATCTAAAAATAAATGTGTAGGTAAAGTTATAGTTGATCTACATCATAATCAAATTAATTTGTAAACCATGAATTTAAAAAATGTTTCTCTGTCCTATCACAACTCCAGTGCTTCATTCTAAAGCCACAATATTCCCACAAACATGGATATCTTTAAAATTAGAATCAGTTATCAACATAAAAATTGATTAATGCCGTAATTTTAAATATCTGAAAATGTATTTCTGGCTCTTCTTAGGAAGTCATATATGGAAGAGGTCCCTCTGGATGGCTTATTATCAGCTCCCCTGTGTGCTCCAGAGATTTTTCTTCTTTCCCCTCATTGTTCCCTTTCAGATTCCCTGCATCTGGCTGCATTTGCCCCTTTGCATCTCATGGTTGACCCTTTGATGATTGTGACATCATAACACTGATCTACACAAAAGAATATTTTTTTTATGGAATACATCAGGTTTACTTGAATAAAGCTACTAATATTACCAGTAATATTATAGGGATATTATTTTGATTATGATTGATCCCCTTTAGGTTTACTAAATTATTTGGTTGGGATTTAATTTTATTTGATTTAGGATACAGTCAATTGTGTAGTTTAAAAGTAATATTTACTTAGGGTTTAATATACAACAGTCACTGTGCTAGGGCCATAGTTAGAAATACACAAGGTAGACAAATTTTATGTTAAAAAATATTTATTCAGAACCTTCCTACCTATTTAATATTCTGCAGCCTGAATTTCACAATCTCCACTACCATTTTTCCCCTGCAAAAGTGTTCTGCAGTAGGTGCATTGGTCATAATCACTCACATTAATTAACATGATGCAGTCACATGATCATAGCTCACTGTGGTCTTGAACTTATGGGTTCACGTGATCCTCCTGCCTCAGACTCTCAAGTAGCTGGGAATACAGGCAATCTTGGCAATCCCTCCAAGGATTCTATATTGTATTTGACGTATTATTTTTCTAGGTTGTGGCAGCTCTAATGGCTTCCATTTGGCCTTTCCACCATAATGGCCCTCACTTTACCATTCATAGAGCCGATGTGGGGGTTCTGCCATCTGTTAAGTGTGTCTATGCCAATTATGCATTCTGGCACTGGGGAAATGACCACAGGATGAGCACCAGGAAATCACTGGACCCACTGTACATCAGATGTAAACTAAAACTTCATTACTTCCTTGAACTCCACAAATTTCTTAAATTTCTCATCATTTCCTTTTCCTCAGTGCACAGTTACCCTGGTAGAAGGCTGGAGGTCTCCTTGGGGAAAGATAGGAGAAAGATTAACAACATAAGTTGTTGGTAGTGAAGTGAGATTCTTTCTTAAGGGGACCTGGCCTCCTCTTCACTTAATGGGATCTGGGTTTGTAGACTTGCCCATGTCTGGAAATTGATTCTCTGTTTTTATAATTCAAATTGGTCTTTTTTCCATTCTTCATAGTTTGGGTCACTTAATAAATGGGCTAGAGTAACAATACTAAAATGAGGATAGTGATTGAGGGGCGTTGATTCTCTGTTTTTATAATTCCAAGTAGTCTTCTGTCCATTCAACCTTGAATTTTTCTGCTTATATAAATTAAGTAGGAATTCAGTAGACTTCCTATCAATGTCACTTCTAGGAACACCATGATTAATTAGACAGTGCCAGAGTTCTACATGAGTCAGAATATTCTGATTGCCGCTTTGCCTCTGCTGTCCATTATGGTAGCTCTGCCCACTTTGCCTTTGATGGTTGAGTGCTTCCACTTGGCCCCTACTACCTCAGGATCCATTTATTCCTATTGTATTTAAATTTTGTAGTTGAGTGACTACGGTTTCCACTCTTAGATCTGATACGGAAAGAAGAATAATTACAGGGCATTTCAAAGAGGCACGTGCTGCTTTCACAAATATATTTCACAAAGTATCAGTCAAGGATATGTTTTCTGGAACCTCCTAGCTGCGATGAGTAGATCTAAAGTGTCTAATTCACTCCATCATCCCAATCTTCCAAAGCCTTTGGATCCTTTCCTCTACATTAAACCAAAGAAGATCAGACATTTCCAACTCTCTCACAGTGGGTCATATTTTAATCTATATTTCAGAAAACCAAGGAAATAAACTACTAGAACCTTTTTTAACTCCCCTAGCTGCAACATTAAATGCAGAATCCCTACTTAGTGGGCCCAAATGAATAATTTCAGCCCGATCCAACTCTTGTGTTCCTTCTACCATTATCCCACACTCTTAATATCAATTTCCATGCCAGTTCTCCAGATTTCTGCTTGTATAAATTAGAAAAGCAATTATTTTCTACTGTAGCACACCTCCTCGTGGGTCACACTATGAACCTCACCTCTAGAGGCCCACCAGGACTTTAGTTATAGGTCTAGAAGCAAACAGGGTGTTGGGGGTGGCTCCTGAGGAGAATCAACATTTTCTTGCCTGGCAACTGGCTCAGGGAAGGCCATCATTGGTGCCCCAGGCAGCATAGGGTTTATCTCCTCACACAAAAGTGGAAAGGCACATGGCAGCGTGGGTCCTGGAGGGGATGTTGCCACTACTGAGGATGAGGAAGCTGTTTTTTTCTGGCAAAAAAGGTTCATCAAGTTTACAAGCTCAGTGTCTCCAGCTTCATGAGGGTCCTCCCCATTCTAAGTTACCGGGTCCCATTGTTTTCCAGTCAATGCCCTCACTTTAACAGTAGACACCTGGCAAAGCTGTGCATGTACCTTTTGTTGCAGGTCAGCCACTCACATGATAAGAGCTTGTGTGTGTTTTCCACAGTTTCAGCTCTTTTTCTACTGAAGCAAAGACTCTTAATCAGGGTAATCTTAACAGATTTGAGGCTCTGTATCTGCTACTGAAGCCAGGAGTTAGAATCCCTGAATTCATAATTTTCTTTCATCACTTTGTCCAGTAAATTTAGGAGCAACCAACCAACTTCATGATGGTTCTTGTTTCTCCACATATAGTCAAAGGTATTATTATGTATAGAATCACTAAACTCCTTTCCTCTCATGAGTGGTGCATCAGCAGTGTCAAATGTGTTTATTTTGCATAACTCTCTAAACAGTTAATGTATTTTTCATCAGTATCTCCATAATATTCTATCAGTATTCTCCGTAATACTAGAATTAAAATCCTTAGAAATAAACTATGAGTTTATAAAGTAGTATTAACTCACACAATCACATGGTCCCACAATAAGCCATCTGCAAGTTGAGGAGCAAGAAAGCCAGTCTGAGTTCCAGACTGAGGAATCTGAAGTCCAATGTTCGAGGGCAGGAAATATCCAGCACAAGAGGAAGATGTAGGCTGGAAGGCTAGATCAGTCTACTCTTCTCACGTTTTTCTGCCTGCTTTATATTCTGGCCATTCTGGCAGCTGATTAGGTTGTATTCATCCAGATTAAGAGTGGGTCTGACTTTTCCAGACCATTGACTCAAATGTTAATCTCCTTTGGCAGTACCCTCACAGACAAACCCAGGATAAATATTTTGCATCCTTCAATCCAGTCAGGTTGACACTCAGTATTTATCATCACACCTACTCTACTTTGGTGGATTCGCTATTGTTTAGTAAAACATTTGGATCTAGCATATTTTAAGCATTAAGTATGGGATTATCCATTACTCCAAATAATTCTTGTTTTTTTTTTTTAGTAGGAAATGATATTTGAAAAACCAAATCTACACATTAGAGATATGTATTCCTGTTAGATTATTACCATTTCCAGGCATCTTCAGTGAACCTAGGAAGGAAATTTGAATGCTTATTTTTTAAAGATAAAATACTAAATAATGAATAAATACTAATAGTTTTCATTAAAATGTAGAATACAGAGTTCTTAATGTCTTAGTTCATTCATATTGCTATAACAAAATACTGAAGGGATTGGGAAATTTATGACAAATTTCATTGCTTATCAGTTCTGGAGTTTGGAAAGTCCAAGATCAAGGGGCCAGCAGATTAATTGTCTGGTAAGAGCCTATTCCTGTTCCTTATGGGTTCTTCTTGCTATGTCTTCTCAAGGTGGAAGAGCTAGTCCTTTAAGAGATGATAGGTCATGAGAATGCTAGAAGAATCCGTTTCTGGCAGAGCCTGCTGTTTTCTATTTCAAAGATGGCATCTTGTTGCTCTATCTTCAAGTGGTGGTTGGGGCAAAAACTAAAAAGTTTCCTCAAACCTCTTTTATAATGGCATAAATTTTATTCATGAGGGCTGCCCTCATAAATTGATCACCTCCCAAAGGCGACACCTCTTAATACTGTCACATTGGGGATTCCATTTCAACATGTACATTTTGTGGGGACAGACATTCAGACCATACTTTCTTCCATATGTTTCTTCTTTCTCCCACAATAATAATCCTGACAACCACTCTATAAATGATAAAACCTGAAAATTACACACTTACTTATACCCATATAATATGTGTGTATCCCCTCAAGATAATCATTAGAACATATGTTACGGTTTACCCTTTCTTGTTTTAATATTAGCATATGTATACATATATCTCCATGTATCTATCTTAATTACATATATAATATGTGTATATTTACATTCACTTGTGTGTATATTTACTTTTTTCTCTCCTTAGCTAAACATTATATCCATAGGCTTTCCCTAGGTTTTCTACTTAATTTGCTCTTTATCTAGTTGTTTTGTTTAAAGAAGGATTGTATATTGATTTCAATGGTTATCTTTATGGTAGTACCCTTATAATATTTGTGGTTTTCTCTTTTTTGGTTATATCTTTTGGTTCACTTTGATGATTAATATTAAATTTATCTAGTAGTTTATTTTTTCCCACCTTTTGTCTCTCCTCCTGGTCATAGTATCATTTGGTACGTGGTCGTTTAATTTTTTCCTTTTTCTTTTAGTTGCTTTGTCTTTTTTATTGAAGGACTCAGGTAGATCAAAGAAATATGTAGCTTCTTTCTCTGTCTTTCTAGTTAGTACACTAATATAAAATTTACTTTTCTATTTCTATTAAGGTACATTATTGGGAATTTACCATAGGAGGAAAAGAGTTCAAATTTATTGTTTAACTTTCTCTCTTACAATATTCCCAACACAAAGGAAAGTAATTTTTAAATATGTTATATTCAAAATAGAAAGTAAAGTAGTTTGTAGATTCTAAGTGTTCAAAAAGTGAATGTTCATCAGATTCAAACTTTAACATTACAAATTGCCAGATAATTACTATTCTTCTAAATGTTAAAATGCTGTGAAAAGTTTTACACATTTGGTATTTTTCAAATGTAGTCCAGGTTACTTTGCCTTTGTTCTTTTATTTTAAAAAGTTAATTTCATAATTAACAAAAAGCAATTACAAAGTATTCATAAGTACTCATTTCTGTAAGTCAAAAGAGTTATAGATGTACTCAATAATAACCATGAACTCTGTATGCCTTTTATGATTTATAAAATTTTACATTGGATAAAAACAATGGATAGCTCCACTTTGATGCATTCAGTTACGGTGGATCAGGTTGAGGGGTGTCTGAGGAAGAACTTATAAAACAAAGGAATTCACACTGATTACAATGGGGGTACAGCTTGTGTATTTTCTCAACCAAATCTCTTCAGTAATGAAGTATAGTTTTTGCTCTGGGTAGTCCCCTCTCTGGATCCTTAAATTTTAGAGTCATCGTTTGTGCTGTGGAAGAGGTTCATCCCAATGTCTCCCATGCTTCTGTTGAATTCTGGAATAGCATTTGTGCTCTGGCCTGAGTTACAATTATTTACTTCTAGCAGTGTGATTACGTTATTAGAAAAACTGAAAGGGGGAAAGCTGATTTCTGGTGGCAAATACACAATATAGATTTTCTTTCTAAAATGAGAGATTATTTTCTTCGAATTTTTTAGATCTACATAAATGGCAGTTAATAGGGTGTAAAAGATATCTGTGACTATAAAGAATATGTATATTTGTGTAGTTTTACCCTACCATGTATGCTGTTTGAAGGCTGTCTTGTGCTGTGTGTATGATGCACTGATTAGGGGAAAAATCATGCAGTAAAGGTTTGTCTCTACCTCCATCTCTGCCTTTGCCTCTGTATTGCAAATTTGGGAAGGAGACAAACCCATTTTGGAAGATATTTTCTGTAACATGTTATTGTTTGCAATGAAAATTACTTCCCACCTCTTCCCCAAATGTTACCAAAGAACTATTTTAGTTGATGAAGATCAAATGTAAGATTATTTACATCTTGAATGTGAGTTCTGTAATCATTCATTTTTGAACAGAGATTTGTGTTCTGGTTTGCCAATGAGAAGGAGCTAGATTCTTTAGGACTATTCCTGAGACTAAATCCGAGTGGAGAGGGGTTAAAGCCCTGGGGTTTGGGTCTTTTCTGAGCTTAACAGTCAGCAGAAAAGCAAAAGCTTTCTGCCTCATTCCTGCTGGCCCGGTGGATGGAGAAATTTCCCAGATCCTGCACTCTGTACCTTTTGGTGGTAATTTCTTTTTCATAAAGGCTGACATAATGACATTACCACCTACTTACAATGCAGTGATAGTGAAAGCTGTGTTTCTGGGGAAAAACACACTTGCAGCTAGAAGTTCAGCAGAGGTAGAGAAAGGCAGTACCAGTTTGGTGCAAGCTAGCAAACTGATAAAAAGCACTCAGACCTCAGTGATGTGCTCCTGGGTGTGCACTTGACTAATTACTTCTCATCTCCTCTTACAACATTGCCATGCCCACCCCTACAGTGCCCAGTTTCAGCTGATAGCCACAGCTTATTGCTCCAGATACAATGGCTTTCATTTGTTGACTTCATCATGCCAAGCTCCCTTCCTGCATCAGGGTCTTCTCTGGCTCTCTTATCTGCCTGGAATGCTTTGCCTCAGATATGCTGCCAGATCTTCCCCTAGATGACTCATCTGGCCAGTCAATTTTTGCAGAAGTTTTTGTTTTCTCTCCAACTCTAATGTATCCCTATTCACTCACTAGCACACCACTTTACAGCATTTTATTTATATAATCTCATGTGATTTTGCTTATTTATAGGTTTAATTATTTTGTAAACTGAGCCCTTGTATTAGTTATTCTCACACTACCATAAAGATATTACCTGAGACTGGGTAATTTATAAAGCAAAGAGGTTTAATTGACTCACAGTACCACATGGCTGTGGATGCCTCAGGAAACTTACACAATCATGATGGAAGGTGAAGAGGAAGCAAGGAATGTCTTACATGGTGGCAGAAGAGAGCAGTAAGAAGTATCATACTTAAAAAACCATCAGAACTTGTGATAACTCACTGTCACAAGAACAGCATGGGGGCAATGGCCCGCATGATCCAATCACCTTCTACCAGGTCCCTCCCGTTGATATGTGGGGATTATAATTTGAAATGAGATTTGAATAGGGACACACAGCCAAACCATATCAGGCCTCTCCCTAAGACACAAACTGTAGAACATATGCTTTATTAAAGAAAAGTCTTTATCTATTTTGTATATTGTCGTATCTCCATTCCCTAAATAAGTAAACACTCAGTAAATATTTTTTGAATAATCATTCATATGTTCTGCCTTTTTGTGAAGATAAATCTCTAGTCTGATAAAGTATTTTAAAATCAAGAGCATTTGATTTTTCTTGAATATAACTGTTATAGCAAGTACTAAATGGCTATCCAAAATGTGAATGCACTTCTGCAAAAGCTGAAAATTCTGATAAAATTCTAAAGAGGCTGGGTGTTGTGGTTCATGCCTGTAATCCCAGCACTTTGGGAGGCTGAGGTGGTTGGATCATGAGGTCAGGAGTTCCAGACCAGCCTGACCAACATGGTGAAACCCCATCTCTACTAAAAATACAAACATTAGCTAGGTGTGGTGGCATGTACCTGTAATCCCAGCTACTCAGGAGGTTGAGGCAGGAGAATTGCTTGAACCCAGGAATGGAGGTTGCGGTGAGGTAAGACTGTGCCATTGCACTCCAGCCACTGTCTCACTCTGGGAGACAGAGTGAGACTCTGTCTCAAAAAAAAAAAAAAAAAAAAAAAAAAGGCCTAAAGTGTCATGAATGGTCTATGGAAGAATCCAGGAATCCATACTGACAATGGTGGTTTACCCTTAAATGAATCATTGATTGGCTGAAGTGACTTTGATAACATAGGTTCCACTTCCTCCATCACAAGCTAAAAGAGTATAACTCTTTTAGTTATTAGTGTTGTTAGCAGATTTTTGCTGTTAAGTCAGATAAGTTTAAGTATTGATATTACGTATATATGTATGTGTATATATACACACACATATGTATAATATGCATACACATAGATATTTATGTCCTTTTACATGTTTCATAGTAAAAGGGAAAAGAGTAACACATTTACAGTTTGGTAAATACAAATTAAAAGACTTACTTGCCTTTATGTAGCTTTCAGTTTAGTAGAACCCTAGGGCAGTCTTACTATCTTTCTTGATGTAATTTATCCTATTTTATGACTATCTAGAATTGATTTTCACATTATTGGCTAAATTGATAGAAATGTCTAATGTCCCCCCATCATCTGTAAAGAATTTTATTATGTTGATATAAATGATTTTCTCAATTTTGTATCAGCATAATTGAGTGATTCGTTGGGGCCAATTGGACAAGCTATCCAACTAGCAGATTTCACCAGAGTGACTGATACAGGCCACATTTGTACTCAGTCTCATAAAAAATGGGATATCTCAAGGCCCCTTTTCTGAGAGGCTCTATACAGAAGTCTTTATTTTGCAGCCACGCCCACTGCAGTTAGTGCTGGAATCCATGGTCAGGTATGGTGACTAGAAGAAGGTGCTGAGATGAGCTCCTATATTCCTTTCTCTCCATTTGAGGGTGGTAACTATTGCATGAAAATGTGGGAGATGCCTTCCACTAGAGATTCACTCTCTCTTCCTTCTGAGCCAGTGGTTTGGAGGAAATGACATTTGCTTAAGAAAAATAAGTTTTTTTGCTTTAAAGTGTGTTTTGCCTCTTGCCATTTGAAACCTATGAAAGTTTTTTTTTTTTTTTTTTTTTTTTTTTTTTTTTTTTTTTTTTTTTTTTTAAGACTAGTTACAAATGTGCTGCTAGATCTGTGGCCTGGTCATAACTGTTACATATAATTATACCCTACATTTTCTTGCTTTTCATCTAAGATACCTATATGGATAACCCAATTCAATATTTTTTGTGAACAAAACAGACTATATAATAGGTTGGTCTTTAATTTTGGAATATATAAACTTTACCTTTTACATGGTAATATTTTTTCATCTAAACATTTAGTGAGTTCAATTATAGCAAGCTATTTCTAAAGAATTGTGATTTGGCCATTAACACAGTACCTAAATTCTAAAGTTTACAGGACAAGAGATTTTTCAGTGTCTTATTAAAGATCATGATATTTGAAGTCAGAAACTTTGTTTCCAGTTTTGGCAAGATACACACTAGCTGTATAAATTTAGGCAAAATACTCACACTAATCTTTCTGCTTCTGTTTTTAGATGTTGATGATACCTACATGATAAGTTTGTTAGCAGAGGAAAGTGGAAAAAATTTATGCAAAGCTTCTCTCAGAGCAATAAATAGAATATATTATTTATATTAGAGATTTTAAATTAGGTTGATTTACTGGATAGGAGATCTCTTGAAGTCAGAAAATAATGAATGATTATTGTTATTATGTTGTTGCTGAGTAAAATAACTTATTTAGATAGTAGTACGAATTTGCACTCTGACAAAGAGAAAAACTAGAAGACCTCTAAGGATTTCCAGCTGTATGTATATAATCTATGGAGAGATTATGTCTGTCTATCTGTGTAGATATATATTATTTACTTGTCTATCTTATGGATTATATAGATATATAGTCTTAAAGATTATATATTATAAATATAAATCTGATAGATTAACAGGAAGACACACACACACATATCTACCTAATGTTCTTATCTAGACAGGGAAATTAGAACCTTTGGATTTTCTCTGCATTTAGTCATTGAGAAATATAATAAACCATTGTTAGTCTAAGTGGAGTACTCCATTTGCCTTTGGGGGTTAGGATCAGGGAAGTTCCTGTGTCAAGAAGTGTGCCTGGACTAACGGACTTTGATCATTTATACTCAGTACAGTGCATTGATCCCATTAATATGAGAGAAAAGATTGTGATTTTTCTGGTTTATTGTATTACAGCAGAGAAGGGATGGAAAGGGAATAGAAAGCCTGAGGCATAGATTGATTAGGCCTATGGATAGGGAAAGTGAATTTCAATATGGAAGTGAAACTCAGTGAGAGCCTGTTTTGGAGTGGAATGACCTAGAAAGGCAGAGTGGTTGCTGATACAGGTTTACACAAACACTATTTGCTTATTTCAAAAGTTAAGACTTGTGTTTTCTCTGAGGGTAATTGCTCACTCTCTTCTCAGATGTCAGTTCAATCTGATTTGAAGTTTAAAGAAGTTATTAAGAGAACAAAGGAGGCTGATTTGTTTATACTTGATGACAGCTGACTCTCCCTGCCTAAAACAGTACCAAACACTTGGTAGGCATTCAGTAAATATTTGTTGAACAAATTAATAAATAATTTATATTCTTAGAGCATGGTTTTATTGTCCTCCTGAGAGGCACATATAACTTGAAAGTTTGCAAGATTTCTAAGAGTGTCATTCTTGGGCGTGGGAAGGACAATTTAGGTGAAAAGATTCACCTAGCTTAAAACAAGTAATTTATTTTAGAGTAGGACAACCTCTGAAAAATATGTCATTAAGTAAAACTGTTGCTATTTGGAAATTTACAAAAAAAATGTCAGATTTAAGAAAAACCTTTAATTGAGAATGACTTATTTAAAACCGCCTGTATTCTTTGTGGCATTTAATATGGAACCAAAACTGACATCTTTTCTTGCCTCTATGATAAGATAGTATGCACATCACAAACCACAATCATAGAGTGAAAAAGCCACCTTTAAAACTGAGATAAAAAATCAAAACAAAACAAAACATGGTAACCCTGTGTACTTCTGATCTCCCAAATAAATTAGTTTTGATACTTTTCTATAAATTACTGATCGACTTCATAAAAATCCACCAGTATTCCTGATTTGTATAGTGCCTTTAGAATAAACTTTCCAAATATAATACGTATCTGAAGAAAATGATTTTCTGCTCTAAATTAACTAACTGTAAGATAACCTTTGTAATATTATAGATTTATTTTTCTTATTTTTTAAAAATTTTCTTTAATTTTATTTCTTTTTTTAAAATTCGGAGATCAACTTCTAAAGCTTGTATTCCCTTGCAAAACCTTTTTTTCCCCAAAATCTTACTTCACTTTTCTAAATAATTTTATCTCTTTAATATTTCCCTCACAAGTATAAAGCAAATATAGTATTATAATACAAATATATTAAAATGTTTTCTGAGAATTATGTATTATACGCTGATATGGTTTGGCTGTGTCCCCATGCAAATCTCATCTTGAACTGTAGCTCCCATAATTCTTATGTTTTTGTGGGAGGGACCCAGTGGGAGATAATTGAATCATGGGGGCAGTTTCCCCCATACTGTTCTCATGGCCTTCTGCCATGACTATGAGGCCTCCACAGCTACTTGGAACTGTGAGTCCATTAAACCTCTTTTTCTTTGTAAATTATACAGTCTTGAGTATGTCTTTAACAGCAGCATGAAAACGGACGAATGCATCAGCCAACATAGGTATTAATGTGTCCTAGCGAAAACAGTTAGATGGTTCATTCTAATGTAGGACTTTAGTGTGGTTTGGTTATAGTATTCTTCTATACAAGTGGTAAATTAATAATAAATATGCTAAAAGCAAGAGGGAATTTATAATAATTTTGAAAATCTTTATTAAAGAACATAAAATCATAATTAGAGAGATATACCAGTATCATTTTGCTGTTGTTGTTTGTTTTGAGATGATATTCACTCTTGTTGCCCAGACTGGAGTGCAATGGTGTGATCTCACCTCACTGCAATCTCTGCCTCCCCAGTTCAAGCAATTCTTCTGCCTCACCCTCCCAAGTAGCTGGGATTGCAGCTGTTTGCCACCATGTCTGACTAATTTTTCTTTTTCTTTTTCTTTCTTTCTTTTTTTTTTTTTTGTATTTTCAGTAGAGATGGAGTTTTGCCATGTTGGTCAGGCTGGTCTCAAACTCCTGACCTCAAGTGATCCAATCGCCTTGGCCTCCCAAAGTGCTGGGATTATAGATGTGAGCCACTGCATTTGGCCTAATCATTGTTGAATTCACTCAAGTACAGAGATTTTCACTCTCTCCCAAAACTATTATGCAGTTCTAATAAAAATTCCAACTAGATAATTTCAGAACTAAATAATTTTGGACAAGCATATTCTAAAAATTATGTGGAAGAATAATGAATAACAAATAGGCAAATGAATCTGAAAAATGAAAACCCAAAAAAGAACTTCCCCAACGATATTTTTAAAATCTACTTAAAATTTATGATTATAACATAGATGGAACTGATTTAGGAATAGGAAAATAGAACAGTAGAGCACAATAGTGATGTCAGAAAGAGAACTACATAAATATAGAAAATTGGTGGTAAAACCAGTAAAACAAAAAATAAGCTAGGATTGGGAATATGGCTCAAATATGAACAAATTCAAAGCAAGATACTTAGCTTATACCTATGTAAAAACTGTAAATTAAAAAGCAAAAATATAAGACTAATAAAACAAAATTTATGAGAATATCTTTGTTGCTTAAAAGTGGGTAGATTTTTTTTAAAGAGGTCCAAAAACATAGATAATATGTCAAAAAATTGATTGATTTGTTATTAAGATAAAAGCTCTGAGGTCAATGAAGGATTACATGAACAAAATTAATAGATAATAGATGACTGTTAAGGAAGAGATATTTGCATTTTTTTAAAGCACAAATGAAATTTATGTATTTGCTGTACAGTGAAATATTTCAAAACCAAGGAATATACAGCAGGGTACCCAATTAAAAAAATGGCTAAAAGATAAGAAAGTTTTAATAGGCAATTCATAGATGAGGAAACTCATATGTAGAACAGTATATGGAGATGCTAACGCTCAGAAGCAAATATGAAAAATTCAGATTGAAAGGAAATAACATGCATATTCATCTGAATCATAAAAATTGAAAAAATAATAATAATTGATAATAAGTTTTGGGATAAAAATTCTCATGTCAAAATTGTGCCACTATGAGCTGGTATAAGTCTAATGTTTTTCAAAAATTGACTTTTAAAAAATATATATTGCAATATTTAACAGCATTAAGAATGTATATCTTCAATGTCACTGTAGGTAGCACTCCTGGATATATAAACCAATTAGTTCACAAACAGATTGTAAGAAACATAAACAAGAACAATTATTCTGGTTATGTTCTGGGTAGTAGAGAGCTGGAAGCAAACTAGGTATATTTATTTGAGGAAAGGATAAGTAAAATGCAGCCACTGGATACTATAGTGTTCTCTGTAGCAGCTGTAATCAACACATAGACACTCTAAATGTGTACACAGTAACATGACTAGATCTCTAGTGCAGAGTGTGAGAAGAAACAGAATGCAATTTATAGCATAATACCATTTAAAACAAAACAGTGCACTTAAATGATAAAGACATATGCATATTTAAATAATTATCAAGCTACCAGATGGGTTCTTATAGCTATAGAGGGAAGCAGGAATAAGGATTTGCAAATAGGGTGGGAAGCTGAAATAAAATAAAACACTAGAGGGGCTGTATGGACTGATGATAACATATTGTGAAATGAGGAGTATGATTATCACACCCCTCATCTCTGAATGCTACCCCTTTCCCTAGTGCAGACTCATACCGAGCATCAACTGTGTGTTAACTCAATTAGTTTAATGTGTTAATCACAGAATTGCACTTTCTTTCAGTCTTTCTTTGCTTTCTCTCACCATGGAGAAAAAATAATTTTGAGTGTTGTCTTAAAAAAGTATTGTGTAGTCTCTCTTTTTCTACTCTCAAGAAATAATTAAAGAGGATTTACTGTCACATGCCTGAGTTCTTGGAATTCAACTGAAATGATATAAGAAGTCCCAGTTGAAGGAACCTCTGTAGTTTGCCCAATAGAGACTCTAATTCTGTTCCTGACTGGAGTAATTTTATTGTTCATTTCCAATCCTGTGTTGAAGAGTGAGCCATTATATTCACCTCCTTTGACTTTCATCTATCAGTATTATTATCTTTACATGACTTTAGGATGACAAAATCTGTATGGTTTTGTTTTGTTGATGACAAACCACATTCTTTTGGGTGTGGAGCTACTGACTTCCATACCTTTACAGTAAAAATGCAAGTCCTCCAACTCTGCCAACCATTAAGGATCCATATGAGCTTTTTGGAGTTCTTTGCTTATAAATTTGTTTAAGTTTCTTACAGACTCTGTGTGTTATACCACTGTTGAATGCATAGTTTGCAAATATTTTCTCCCATTCTGTAGGTTGTCTGTTTACTGATAGTTTCTTTAGCTGTGCAGAAGCTCCTTAGTTGGTAAGGTCCCATTTGTCAACTTTTGCTTTTGTTGCAGTTGCTGTTGGCATCTTCATTGTGAAATGTTTTCTAGGTCTTATGTCCAGAATTGTATATCTTGGGTTTTCTTTCAGAGTTTTTATAATTTTAGGTTTTACATTTAAGTCTTTAATCAATCTGGAGTTGATTTTTATGTAAGTATAAGGAGGGCATATAATTTTACTCTTCTGCATATTGCTAGCCATTTATCTCATCACTATTTATTGAGTAGGGAGTCCTTTTCCTATTGTTTGTTATTGTTGGCTTTATGAAAGAGCAAATGGTTGTAAGTGTGTGGCTTTATTTGGGGGTTCTCTAACCTGTTCTGTTGGTCTATGTTTCTGTTTTTGTACCAGTACCATGCTGTTTTGGTTTACTATAGCCTGATAGTATAGTTTGAAATCAGTTAATGTCTCCAACTTTGGTATTTTTGCTTAGAATTGGCTTGGCTATTCAGGCTTTTTTATATAATATGACAGAAGTATGAGGGAGATAAGAAAAAATCTTAACTAACAATAATTTTGGGGAGATCACACCTTAAGTAAGAGAGTATTTTCAAATTTTGCTTTCTTTGGTAAGTCAATATTTAGGGAATATGTTAATATCATCTAGTCTCCATAAGTGAAGTCCTAGAAGACTCCATTCAGTTTCTTTTAATATTAGTTTCTGATTTTTACTGCTTGTGTAAGATTATGCTATAATGATAATATCTCTGAACATACATCAACTTGCTTGTAAATAGTATTCTTTATGTCTGTAAGTTTTTTTAAAGAGCATAAAATTCTTTACTCTGAGCTTTGATTTTCTCTAAAACAACTACTTATTTGGAAGTGAGATGTTTACTGTTAAACTAGAAAAAAATTTGTATTATGCAAGAATAATGTATTAACATTGATAAAATAAATCATACAGTAGCATGTAAGCATTCAGAGCCAATACTTGCACATTTTCAAATAAACATATTGACGCATGATTTTCAACAAAAACATGCAGAAAAATATTTACAATTAGAAAAACCTGCTCTTGAATTATATACCAGTTAATTGTCTTACTAATTATTCACATAAAATGAGTAACACTAGGAAAGTTGCTTTGCTTCCTTGATATCAGTGAGATATTTTCATATAATGAGCTTTCTAACAGAAATTTATTGGTTGTTTTTAATTGACATGGTGAACCTTTACTTATTTGGAATCAAAGTGTGTTGAATAAAGCCACTTTGTCTGTATCATTTTTACTGGTAATCTGTTAATAGGGTTGGAATTCCCAGAACTTGAGATTAGTTTCACTGTAATCTGTACTGATAGTGGTCTAGGAATCACTTGTTAAAATGTAGATACCCCTAGTATTAACTAGTAAATATCAATTATCTATTGCAGTGGCCATCGTATTAACTGCATTCATCTAGCTGGGCTCTTCAGGAGACCATGTTGGGAAATAATTATCTATGGGTCTCATGTTTCTGCCTGTCTTCACAGTAAAGTCACTGACTGCCCTTTATTCTGGACCATCTTTTCAAGTATTTTTGCATTGAAAACTTTCTTGGAAGATAGCAATGGTGTCTCTTTCCAGAGCAAAAAAAATGCTTTCTGCCCAGTATAATAATTTAATGTGTTCCACCAAAGCAAAGTTTAGGTAGGTTTGCTTGCAGCCCATTATAATAGACTTTTTCCTAAGCTTGAGATTCCTCAACAAAAACCCACTGTGTGCAGCATCCATCTAGATTTCTACACATCATTTCCATGTGATTCGAGTGTCAAAAGGAATGAATGCAACCAGTAAACTCATGCTGCTTGCTGTGTTGTGAGTAATGAAGGCTTTTGTCTCTGAACAAGTATTTCATATTTTCTACCAGCATCCATGAAACGGAAGCAGGGTAACTCATTAACTTACAAATATGATTCTAACACAAACCATTCAGCATTCTTGATAGGCCACAAAGGAGATAACACTACATGGGAAAGTGAAAAAAGGGATAGATCTAGAATGTGGGTTGTCTGTGGAGAATAAGTAGAGATGTGTCATTCTGGGTGCAGAAATATGTAGGAAGGAAGGGGTATTGGAATCTAAAGGAAAAATGTTTGTAGAAGAGAGGGCAATTTCAGAAAGGAATGAAGCGAGTTTCTAAGAGACAATGATCCATTTTAATTTTTAAAATTAACAATCTAATGCCTTTTAATTCTTTAGCATGAGGAAGAGGTGGAGCTTATGTTCAGGCTCAATGACCCTAGAATATGAAAAGCAAAAGTCCTGTTGTCAATTTATGTCCCTGAGAGATGAAATAAATTTTTCTAAAATGAGGAAACACTCTTTTAAATAAAGAGAATATTGAAATCAAGCAAAGCCGTCAAATAAAATAATAAAGTATGCTTCTGTGCTGTAGTAACACATGAATAAACAGTCATAAAAATACTCAGGCCTTGTAACTGTCCCCATTCCCCTTTCACTTTCAGTCCATTTTCCACATAGCAGCTAGAGTGATTCCTCTATAATCCAAGCCAGATCCTATCAGTCTACTGCTCAAAATTCTTCCTGTGCACGCCTCCAGTTTTAAAAAATAAACCCAAATTTACTCTCTATGACGTATAAAGCTCACCATGACTTGGTTGCTTACAGTCTCTCTGACTTCATCAGTGATCACTCTTCCCCTCATTTTTTCCTCTCCAGCACTCTGGTCACTGTGCTATTCATCATACATGCCAAGATTTCCCTCATCTTGTAGCCTTGCACTTGCTCTGTCTGGGCCCCTTCCCCACTAGAGATCCTTCTGGTTTGCTTACTCATATCTTCCAGGGTTTTTTGTTGTTGTTAAATTGTACTTTTTAAGAAAGACTTCCTGACTCCAATCTATAAAATGCACTTATTCCCCAACTGTCACTCTCTATTCTATTTTTTATTATTTTAAAAATTATACTTGATGTCACATGACATAATATATGCACACATGTACACATAACATGTAAATGCACACACATGTACATAGCCACTACTAGGTTAATCTGCCATGTATATGAACATCTAAAAATGTCCTTTTTTTGTGCATTTGATCAGGTGACATTCATCAAAAAGCATTTGATGATTATGTCCTCATTTATAGTTTTATGAAAATAAGTTTATCATTCCAAAAGGCATCTGATATTTGATAAAGAGTGACCATAAAGTTTACTAGTCAAAGGATCCTAGAGAATAGCACCTTGTGAATGACAGGTATAGTTGATAATTTCATTAGGTTACTGGCAATCTTGGATTCTCCTAGGCAAACCAGGAGGCATAGTTACCCTATTGGTAAGTGATGTTGGTTGGGAATTTAAGCAAGAAGCTTCTTCCTGTGCCATGATTGCCCAACTCCACCAATGCTTTATGCTTCCCTTTATGCTTCCAGCTTCTCCTCCTTCAATTCACTGCCTTCCTGAGGCCTTTGAGGATGTCATTATGCCCTTAAGGCTCAGAGGAGACAGTTACCATTTTCTTTTTCTCAGACTTTTTACCAATCTAAATTCAGTTGATGATCCCCCATGACCTACCAGTGCCTAACTCCCATTAGACACTCAATAATAAATTGTATGAATTAATTAATGACTTGAGGCTAAATCCTTACATAAATGGGCAGATCCATCTGTGAATGGAGCTTAGGTTGGATATCAGACCACAAAAACCACTAACAGGTTGATGGACAGAGTCAACAGTCTGTTGATGCAGTTCTTGGTCCTGACCCTATTATCAGAAATGGAAATTCTGACATTTATATCTGAGAAAGTGATGCTCTATACCACAATATTTCAAGGGAATGCTCATTTTTTTCTATATTGCCCCCCACCTTTTTTTTTTTTTTTTTTTTTTTTTTTTTTTTTTTTTTGCTAACTTCACTTTCTTTCTAAAGGCAAGAGGCCAACTTGCCCATCTTTCTAGCAGCCAGTTGAGCTGCCTGCTTTACCCTCTCATCAGGACTCTAGGACATCTTTTAATACAACTTTTTCTCTAAGGTAAAGTCTTCACAGTTCATTAACTGAGTATCAATTCTAGCATAATCTTCAACATTTGAGCTGCAACATTTCAGCTTTTGGGAATTGGAAATTTATCACATAAGTTTATGTTGTTATTGTTTTTTTTCCTCATTTTTTCTTAATAAGAAAAATTATGGAAGAGTCAAAGAAAAAGAAAAGGTTAAAAGAAAAACTCTCAGAAAATAAATCAGTAAACAGTAGTGTGTTATTATTTTTTGGTGGGTGGGGAGAGTGCTTAATAAACATGGCAGGTTATTTTATTTCCAAGCATAGTAAAGGAGACATGAGAACAAAAACCATGGATTATCTATCTTAGAAGATAACTCCATGTTGATCCTGGCATTAAATAAACACAAAGAGATGAGATGTGTAATATGGTAATCACTAACTTAGGTGGCTAGCTCTAAGTGAGATGTGTTATGTGTTAAATATACACTGATTCTAAGACACAATGTATATAAAATGTATAATATGAATACTTTTTATATTGATTACATATTGATGTTTTTAATATAGTATGTTAAATAAAATACTTTACTTGAGATGGGATCTGGCTGTGTTGCCCATGCTGGTCTTGAACTCTTGGCCTCAAGTGATCCTCCCTTTTCACCCTCCCAGTAGCTGAGATTACAGGGGTGTACCACTGCAACTGGCTGAAATACATTTCTAAAATATCACTTTTTTTTTTTTTTTTTGCGTTTAATGTGGCCAGTAGAGAAATTTACGATTACATATGCAATTTGCATTATATTTCTCTTGGAAAGCACTGACTTAGAGGATTAAAAATAATAAGCAATTAATAAAAATAGCTATGCTAAACATCTAACTCTTTCTGCCAAGTGATTATTATACCCATTACTGTCCCTCTTTTTCAAGGAATATGAAGAGAATATGCCTTTGTTTCAAGCTCACTGTCTTGAGTTCTAATGGTACATTGATAACTTAGGCTTCTGTTTGTTGTCTTTGGCAAGTGGCTTAACCTCATGAGCTCTAATTTTCTCATTTGTAAAATCTGGCAGTATCAATAGCCACCAGTAAGGGGGATTTTGAAAGTATTTGATTCATAGTAAATATTATAAATATTTTGTTTTGTTTCCTGTTATAGGAAGCTGTATTATTTTACTCTTCAATTATGTTTTGCATGTTTAAATATTTGACTAGACATTTTGGCTGAAAGGAAACTTGTCTAATATCTTTAAAAGGAGAAATATCTGATTAACTTCATCACCTGGTAGAAAAAGACTCTGAAAGGTAGACAGTCTGTAGAGAAGAAGGTAAAGAAAGTGGAGTGAGTATGCAAGAAACATACCAAAGCACATATGCCCAAATCTGTACTGTGTGTGTCAAAGTAGTCTCTCTGTTTTTATTTTCATGTTTAGTATCAACCTGTGTAAGTATATTTTATGCAAATTTCCTTCAAGTACCTATTTTCAGATAATTTTGTTAAGTTGATGCATTCTCCTTTTCAAATTCTTCCATAAATACCACATATACTAGGGACCCACTTGCCCTGGATTCATCTTTAAATGTTTAATTAAGAGAAAATTCTATCTAACACCGTTTCTAAACACTCTGTGGTTTGCTTAGAGGTAATTACTATTCCTGGGAAGCCCCTTTGTTTAAAAGCCCTTTCACCTCACTTGCAACCAGGGATTTTCAATTCATCCTGGCCTGGCCTGCAAGCCTATGAGGTGCCCTTGCTTCTCAATTAAAGACATGCATTTATTTCTTCTGAAAATTTCTTGAAGGTCTTGACCTATATATTAAGAGTAAACACATACGTTCAAGACTATCAGGCCCTGCCAAAGAACACACACACTGTCTTAGAGGCAGACAGGCAAACTCTCGAATGTGTCTCAGCTCAAGTGTCATTTCTGGTCTTCAACTGTGGGGTATCCATAGGCCTTAAATAGACTGTCTACCTTAGACTCACATATGGCTGAAAACAGCCAAGATTTAACAAGGAAGAAGGGAAAATCAATACTCATTTTTATCTCATCCCCCCCCCTTTTTTTTTCCAGTCTTGTCACTTCCATAGCTATCTCATTTCTTTCTTCACTTTATCCTTTTATGACCTCTCTTTAACATTTGTACTCCAGACTAAATCTTTAATATAGTCCTCAATTTGCCATTGTTTGTTGTTTTTAAAACATTTCTTTTGAGACTGTTTTTAAAGTCAGTTGTCTTTCATATTAAGTCGTCATTTATTATCAACCTTGAAATGTACATCAGTAGTTCTCACACTTGAGCATGCATCAGAATTACCTGGAGATTTGTCAAAACACAGAGTTTCTGATTTAGTAGGTCTGGGGTGGGATGTGAGCATTTCCATTTCTAACAAGTTCCCAAGTGACGCTGAAGCTGTTTTAGAACTCCTGACTTAAGCAATGCTGTTTGAGGCAATCATGATGACGACTAGTTTGATGTAATATAAGTATCATCATTGATTTCTATTTAGGTTTTAGGCGATTGCATTGAAAGCAAGATCCCCAGCTTTGGAAGTTTGAAGGCTTGAGGAGTCTGGGGGTATAGTGCTGGCTTAGTGCTCCATTTGGTCTATACACAATGGAGTGAGGACTAGTGGATTAGATAGGGAGTATTCTTTTTTTAAAGCTCTGAAGTGAGAAATAGTTGGGTACTGCAAAAGATTATTCTTCTATCTTTTTTTTCCAGGTGTCTGCTGTGTGCTTGCTAATTAAATTTGAGTATCTATAATACACTGCTTAGAACAGCAGGGATTTGTCATATTTGGACCAAAACAGAACAAGTTTTTAAAAGTCTAGATAGCCTGTCTTTTTGCCATCCTTTTATTTAACTTAAAGAAAAGAAGTAGGATAAATACTAGGCTGTGTCATTTTTCACAAATTCAGCTCTTAAAGAACACCATTCCTCTCTGGTTAAAAGTCTGTGGGCTCAGTACCATGGCCCTCATGATCTTATTTCTCCATTCTCTCTCTTATTTTCTCCTCTCTGCTAAATGTATATTTCTATTATGACTCAGTTTTTAGTTACTTAGTGTTTCAGCAGAAACATGAATTAGGCCGTCCAGCCTGTAAATTGTTATATCCCATAAAGGACATTAGTGCCCATAAACCACAAACTAACCAATGAAAACTGAACTGCTCGTTGCATTTATAATACAGAGAAAATATATGAAAATATATGAAAAATCATGGAGGAATATACTTCCTAATATGTCCTGAAATTGTATGTTGTGGGATGTTTTTCTTTTCTTTTTAAATAATTTAGTTTGGAATGGATTCTACTAGATGATAGCTTGATTAATTTTGCTGACTGGGGACAGTAGGGTAAAATGAATTCTAGTTGTTTATTTCTGAAAATCAGTGTCTTCCAGTAATGTTAGGAACTAAATGCATTATGGTAAAAAGGATATGCTAACTAAAGCCATGTTTGATTAGTGTTTAGTTTCCTTGTCAGTTGTTTTGGTGAATCCAAGTTAGGATTATCTTTCTGAATAGATATAGAGCTTATCTATACACTTCCAGTTTAGAAGGTCAAAATGGTCTCAGTCACTGAGTATGTGCTTCACCTTGCCAGTTTGCTTAGTTTCATCAATCTTTGGAAGGAGCTCCCTAAATTCCAAGCACTCAAATTATCCTTTCATTTTTAAATGACTCATTTTTTTCAAGGTTTAAAAAATGACAGCACAACCACCGTTTGTCCCAAACTGTGATGATTAAATATAGCAACTTATGTACTCAGATGGCTAGGGCAGAGAGAAAAAGAGGGAGACAGTGAAACAAAATTGGAAATGTTAGGAATTTTATCCATTACTCCTATCTTTTTTAAACCCTTGTTCTTATTACTCTATTAGTTCTATTAGTTCTTTATGTGGCTATTTTTTGAAGACAAAGAATAACAAAGATTGAGTCCAGCATCTTGGTATTAAGGAAAAGTGAGTTCTTTTTCTTTTATCATAAACTAAAATAGGCCACATAAATAATTGTATTTCCCTTGCTTATGTATTTTATTGTTCATCTTACAAATACGGCAAGTCTAGGGCTACAAATCAAATATGTCATAAAATTGTCTTGATTACCAGCTATTTTAATGTTTACAATTATGGCTGTCACATGGAGGGTCAGCTTGAAATTATTTATTATTATTATTATTTTGAGGCTGAGTCTGACTCTGTTAGACAGGCTGGAGTGCAGTGGAGCCATCTTGGCTCACTGCAACCTCCATCTCCCTGGTTCAAGCAATTCTCCTGCCTCAGCCTCCTTAGTAGCTGGTATTACATGCATGTGCCATCACACCCAGCTAATTTTTGTATTTTTAGTAGAGATGGAGTTTCACTATGTTGGTCAGGTTGGTCTCGAACTCCTGACTTCGTGATCTGCCCACCTTGGCCTCTCAAAGTGGTGGGATTACAGGTGTGAGCCACTATGCCTGGCCAAAATTATTTTTTACTCCAAACTGCCACCATTATACTGCTGTGTGGTCAGGGTTTGGGGTATATATAAAGAGTACCATAATTATTATCTCCTTCCTTTGGCTGGGCATAGGTACTATAAGTTTGTTTTCATTGTTAGTTATAATGTATACTCTTCTAAGGTAATGATAAGCATAGAAATACAAATTTGCTTCAAACAAATAAACAAAATGCCTATTTTAAAGTGAAAACTGTACAAAGAACGTATATTTTAGGCCCACAAGAAAACTAAAAGGTTTTAACCAATCACAAGACAATGATTTTATGCCTTTATTAAAGAAAATAGAAGGTGAAATGGAACTCTGCTTTTTTCTACAATATCCATTAACTGCTCTTTTTAAAAAGAAATACCAAAAAGTATAAATTCATAGTAATATATTGATTTGAGATAGCAATATACACATAAAATTTTTACTGCTGAAAAATCTCCATCAAAAACTATTAGAACTGGTAAATAAATTCAGTGAAACTGCAGGATATAAAATCAGCATACAAAAATCAGTAGCATTTTTATGTGCCACCAGCCAACAATCCAAAATGAATTAAGAAAGTAACTCCATTTACAAAGTTAAAAAATATGTACCTAGCAATAAACTAAACCAAAGGAGGGAAAGTTATTTACCATGAAAACTATAAAGTTGATACCAGAAATTGAAGCAGACAAAAAAAAAAAAAACAAAAAAAACGGAAAAATATTCCATGTTTGTGGATTGGAAAAATAAACATTGGTAAAATGTTTACATTACCCAAAGCAATCTACAGATTCAGTGCAATCCCTACCAAATATCAGTGACATTTTTCACACACTTAGAAAAAAGTCCTAAAATTTAAGTGGAACTACAAGACTCAGAGTATCCAGAGCCATTCTTAACAAAAGGAACAAAACTGGAGTAATCACATTACCTGACTTCCAATTATAATACAAACTATAGTAACTAAAATATCATTGTACTGGCATATAAAATAGATACATAGACCAATGGAACAGAACAGAAAACCCAAAAACAAATCCATATATCTGTAGTGAACTCATTTTCAACAGAGATGCCAATAACACATATTAGGGAAAGGATAGTCTCTTCAATAAATAGTTCTGGAAAAACTGTATATCCATACATAGAAGAAAGAAACTAGATCTTTATCTCTCACCATGTATAAAAATCAAATTCAAATTGATTAGAGACTTACATCTAAAATCTCATACTGTGAAACTACCAAAAGAACACATTGATAAACTCTCCAGGACATTAGTTTGGGCAGATTTCTTGAGTTAATTCTCCACAAACACAGGCAACCAAAGGAAAAATGGAATTATATCAAGTGAGAAAGCTTCACACAGCAAAGGAAACAATCAACAAAGTGAAGAGACAACCCACAAAACAGGAGACAATATTTGAAAACTAGCCATCTGGTAAGAAATTAGTAACCAGAATATGTAAGGGATTCAAGCAACTTTATAGGAAAAAGTCTAATCATCTGATTTTTAGAAGGGTGAATATTTGAATAGATATTTCTAAAAACAAGGCATACAAATGGCAAACAGATGTGTTAAAAGGTGTACAACATCTGTGATGATCAGAGAAATGCAAATCAAAACTACAAAGAGATTTATCTCACCCTATTAAAAATGGCTTTTATCTAAAAGACAGATGAAAATGAATGCTAGTAGGGAGGTAGAGAAAAGGGAACCCTCCTACATTGTTGGAGGGAATGAGAATTATTGCAACCACTAAGGAGAACAGGATGGAGGTTGCTCAAAAAACTAAAAGTAGAGCTATCATATGATCCCACAATCCCATGGCTGGGACTATATCCAAAGGAAGGAAATCAGTATATTGCAAGGATCTCTGCATTCCCATGTTCGTTGAAGCACTATTCACAATAGTCAAGATTTGGAAAAAACTTAGGTGTTGTCAACAGACAAATACATAAAGAAAATGTGGTACATATACAAAATGGAGAACTAATCAGTCATACAAAAAGAATGAGATCCTGTCATTTGCTTCAGCATGGATGGAACTGGAGGACATTATGTTAAATGAGATAAGCCAAGTACAGGAAACAAACTTAGAATGTTCTTACTTATTTGTGGGAGCTAAAACTAAAAACAATTGAACTCATGGAGACAGAGAGTAGAATGATGGTTACCAGAAGGTTGGAAAGGTAGTGGATTGCAGGGGCAATGGGGATCATTAATGGGTACAGAAATATTGTTAGATAAAACAAATATGATATATTATTTGATAGCACAACAGGGTGACTACAATCATCATTAATTTATTATACATTTAAAAATAACTAGGAGTATAATTGGAATGTTTGTAACACAAAGAAATGAAAAATGCTTGAGGTGATGAATAGCTCGTTTACCTTGATGTGATTACTATATATTTTCTACCTGTATCAAAATATCTTCTGTACCCAATAAATAAATATATATATTATGTATCTATAAAATTAAAAATAGTTATTTTTAAAATGAAATTATATCTAGTTCTATCTGCAAACTAAGAACAGTTATGAGATTTTTGTTTTACTGTGGTGGTTTTCATCATTATTCTTTAAAATACCTTGTCCCTCCTTCTAGTGATATTTCAACTTTAGATTAAATGAGTTGTTATAAGTAGAGGTCTAATTCAATTAACTAAAAATATTGTAGTCTAGCCTATTGTATTAACCACATAAAATGTGTGAGCAAAAGAAAATGTACACTATTTGAAATGTAACACATTTCTGGGAGGTTAAATTGGGGCTGAGTTGGTCATTCTGCCACATTATTATTCCTGGAAAAGAATATTCTCCCTCAAAAAGATGAATATTTGCCATCCAAGGGACATATATCACCACAGTAGAAGAGAAAATCTTTAATTATCTTTACCAAGGACACTGCTAGATTCCCTCTTTCCTGGTATTCTGATATACTTATCAAGCAACCTTAAGATTTTAATTTGATTCTCCATGTAGCTGTTCCATAGGGAAAAAAATAATCTAACCATTAAATGTAGACTAGACATTCAGTCTACTTGGAAGTGTTTTTTATATAAATGAATAAATTTTGATTTCAGTTTTTTGCATTAGCCCCTTGAGATTGGTTAGCTTGAATCTATGACTGATTAATTCTCAGTGCATTGATAAAATAGAATTTCTCATCACTCAAAACTGACAATGAGATATTGGAAATAGTGACAAAACTGAGGTGCTCTTTTAGACAGAGCTTCCCAAATATTAAAAGACTGAGTTCAATTTGTGAATAAACGAGGTGGCAAATAATGTGTAGCATTAAAAGAAATACTTGGGAAGCAAAATCACCACTTTAATATAATTGATGGGGAAATGCATATGTATATGATACTCTCTGAAATGGTGGGAGTAAAAATAACAAATCAATAAAACAGTCCTATATTTTGTCAATGCAATGCTGTCCAACCCTTCTTGCAGGTGGGTAGGTGTCATATTCTGTTAGGGATGCTATAATAAAATAGCATAAACTGAGTAGCTCATAAAGAAGCAGACATCAGTTGTGGAGGCTGTGAAGTACAAAATCAAAGCACTAACAGATCCAAGTGAGTTCCTACTTCCTGGTTCACAGAACAGTGCCTTCTTGCTGTGTCCTATATGGAGGAGGAGGCAAACAATCTCCCTCAGGCACCTTTTTGAAGGGCATAAATTCCATTCATGAGTTTGAAGCCCTCATGATCTAATTATCTTCCAACCCCACTACCTCACTGAAAATGGCAATTGATAAAAGAGAGATTAGAATTGAAACAACCAGGCAATATTAAAATGATGAGGGAAAGACACTGTAATCCAGTGAACTGGGAAGTACTCATAATATTTATGCTCTAGATTTTCTTATTACCCTTAAGTAGAAACTATAACCTTCCAGTCTGTGCAGTTGAGTTCAGTTTTGTCCTGACTACTTGGGGCATCGGGTACGTAATAATTAATTTTATATCTCAAATTAACTGGGTCACAGAACAGCCAGGGATTTGGTCAGAGATTATTCTGAGTGTGTCTCTGAGTTGTTTCTGGATATTAATATTTGATGAGGTAGACAGTATAAAGTAGATTGTCCTTTCTAGTATGAGTTGGCTTAATATTAGTCAATTGGAAACACAAGTAGAACCAAAAGTCTGAGTAAGGAGGAACTTCTGCCTGACTGCTTTAGTAGGAACATTGGTCTTCCTAGCTTTTGGACTATGACTGGAGCAACACATTGGCCTTCCTGAGTCTCCAGTTTGCCAACTGCAGATGATGAGATGTCTCATCCTCCAAAATCATGTGAGCCAGTTTCTTATAATAAATCAGTAAATCTCTTTTTCTGTATAGATGGATTGATAAATATAAATATAGATCAGTTAGATATACATACAGATTTTCTGAATCTTTTCTTGGTTCTGTTTCTTGAGAGAACTCTAAAGCAGTTTTTGGTACTAAGAAGTGGGGTGCTGCTGTAACAATTGCCTAAACATAGGAAGTGGCTTTAGAACTAGGTGATGGGTAGAGGATGAAGAAGTTTTGAGGTGCATAGAAATAGGGATGTTAAGAATAATTTTGGTGAGTCTCAGATGAAAATGAAAAACATATTACTGAAAACTGGAGAAAAGGAAATCCTTATACAGTGGCAAATTACTTGGCTGAACTGTACTCTAGTGTTTTGTAGAAGGTAGAACTTGTGAGTAATAAGACTGGATATTTAGCTGAGGAGATTTCTAAGCGATGTTATTGAAGCAGCTTGGATCATCCTGACTATTTATATTAAAATGTGAAAGGAGAAAGTCAAATGTAAGGATTTGTTAAAAAGAAAAAAGAAAAAAAAAAAAAGAAACCAGAACTTTAGATTTGGATAATTTATAACTTATTCATATTCAAAATAATTAGAAAACAGTGTTCTAAAGAGAACACCACAGGTGTGGCTAGACTATTAACTGAAAGAGTTAATAGGATCATGAAAGTAGAAACTGCCAGTTCAAACTGAAGAGGATGAAGATGGGACAAAAGGAAGGAACATTGTCAACACTTCTTGAATATGACAGGACAAGACAAGAGAGATAATTGGCTGCAAATATATGCTCTTCTTAAAGAAGACAGAAAAATGACCCTGAATGAGATTCAGATTATCAGGGCCACTGGCTAAGTTTGAGCAGCCAGATGGCCTCAACCTGGGATGATTCTGCCACTTCCATGGAGCTGGATGACAGGACATTGATTCTTGAGCCTTAAGATCTATAATGGGAATTGCTTTGCTAAATTTTGGATTCACTTGGGACCCATCACTCTTTCTTTATTTCAGTTTATTCCTTTTGGAATGAAAATGTCTATCTTATGTCTGCTCCATCATTGTATTTTGGAAGCCAGACATAAGTTGTCTGGTTTCACAGGTTCACAACATGAGAGGAGTTTTGCCTTAGCATGAATCATTCCTTGAGTCTCATCCATTTTGGATTTAGATGATGTTTTGATTAGACTTTGCACTTTAGACTTTAGAGTTCATGCTAATATTATTAGACTTTATAGTTCAAGTTATTAGACTTTATAGTTCATGCAAATATTAGACTTTAGAGTTCAAGGTACTATTATTAGAACTAATGGATGGAATGAATGCATTTTGCATGTGATAAGGACATGGATTTGGGCGGGCCAGGGATAGGGTGCTGTATGTTGTAGACCTAACCCCAAACATGATGGTATTTAGGATGAGGGCTTTGAGAAATAATTGCATATATAAAAGAGACAAGAGAAAGCTTGCTGTGTCTCTCTCTGCCATGTGAGGAACCAGCAAGATACCAGCTATCAGTAAGCTAAGAACAGAGCCCTCACCAGAATCCAAACATGTTGACATCTTGACCTTGGTCTTCCTGATTCCAGATAATGAGAAATTTAATTTCTGTTGTTTAATCCACCTAGTCTAGGGTATTTTGTATGGCAGCCCAAGTTGACTTAAGAAAAAGAGACATTGTCAGAGACTGGACATAACAATACTGAAATCAGAAGAGAGGATTGAGTGAAAGAGTTTATTCAAAAGTAATTAGGGAGGAATGAGAATCATAGTCACGTATCAATGCTCATCTAGTCAGAAAACGGACATGAGAGATGTGCAGGTGGGGGAATAAAATATGGTTCAAGGGAAAGTTTGAAGCCAGGAATAAGCTTAAGATGTGCTTGAAGATAGTAACTTCAAAAGTTAGCTAAAAGGGAGAATTTTTGAAGGAAGACATAAAGGCTCAAAGTCCATTTGGGGCCATAGGGTGATGAATCATATTTTAAGATGATGCATGCATTTCTGAGACACTATGCATTGTCTGGTTTGGTGGCTGTAGGGATAAATTTACACTGTTCTTACCATGTTCTTTTCTACACTACTTCTTGAAAGTAATACAGTAGGACAATTGAAGTCCTTTCAAATCTCAAGGTACTCTGATCCAATTGCACATTTTATGCCTGACTGAGAGGAAGGACATAGTCTGTATTTATAAAAAGATATTAACTGGTGGTAAGAACTGTCAAAGTTATGACCTTGAATTTGTTGACAACACTATTTAGTATAGTGATCTTCAAATTGGGTCTACAAACTCTTCAGGAGTATACAATGTGATCTATGATGCCACTGTCAGAAAAAAAAAATGGCATATCTACTTATGTTCTTATTTTATATTTTGAGAAATATTTTAAAATATGCATAACATAGCAAGTATATGCTATGAAGCCATTATATACTTATAAAGGTGTATTTAAACATTTGCAAATACAATTATGCAACGTAAGATTTTAAAGATCATTGCTTTAGTCAACTGTGTTATTCAGTGGGTGAAAGATGACTGGTAGGGATATTAGATGGTATTCCTGAGAAGTTGAAGATCAGCTGAAGGAATTTAAATATGGAAATTACAAAGTCAGATTGTTTTTCAGAGAGTTCATTCTAAAGATTCACTGGAAGACAGGTTTGGGGTGACACTGAAAAGCAGGATAAGCAGTTAAGAACTTTTCAGATAGTGAGGAATGATACTGTGGACTGAGAGGGACTGAACAGATAAATAATGATCAGGTAAAATAAGCATGCTTCACAGTTTTTAATGTAAATGACCATTTAAACATTAATTGAAATAGACAATAAAACTAGGGAAGGTTTGTGGGTAATATATGATCAGTATAGTGGTAACCATGTTGAGTTTGAGATACTCAATGCCCTTTTTAGGTGAAGATAAACAGAAAAGAGCTGGAATATGAGGCTCAGAGGAGATGTCTAGATAGACATATTGATTTGAGAATCAGAACAGGTATAAGTGGAAGTGCTATGAAAGCATAAAGAGTAACAATGTAAGATAACACATGCAGGACCAAGCATCCCCAAAAATATTAAGAATATTCATGTGCCAGGAAAACAAATGCAAAACACTTTATTTGATAAAAACTTTCTAATGTGATTTTTCAAGGGAATTGGTAAAGTGAAATGGTGATTCATAGATAGTGATATGAAATGGTGATATTTTTCAATTTTTGAAAGCATCTGCTATTCAAGATGGCATCATGAGGTGTGAAAAAAAACATTTCAGTGGAAATGGTGGAGTGGTAATTTTTTTCTATATTACAAAATAATGACCTTAGAATAAATGTTGGAATTAAAATAGCTAAAGACATGTGAATTTACATCTTTCATTTTGCAAAATATTGGCCAAAATTTGTTCCGATAAATTAAAAATAACTATGTAAGTGAATATTTCACTTTATCATACCCTCAGGAAAATAGGCATGAAAAAAGTAGAAAATTTCATCTCAGATAATATATATTTTAATATTTATCAATGTTATAATACCAACTTTTATTTTAGATCCAAGGGGTATACATACAGATTTGTTAGCTAGATGTACTGCATGATGTTGAGGTTTAGGGTATGACTGATCCTGTCACTGCAGTATTGAGCATAGTACTCAATGGTAAGTTTCTCACCCCTTACGTCCTTATCTCACTCACCCCTCTAGTAGTCCCTGTTTCTATTGTTATCACCTTTATGTCCATGAGTAGTACCCATTATTTAGCACCTTCCTGTAAGTGAGTATGTGTAGTATTTGCTTTTCTGTTCTCCTCTTAATTTACATAGTATAATGACCTCCAGATGCATCCATATTGTTGCAAAAGATATGGTTTTATTCTTTTTTAGGTCTATGTAATATTTGACAATGCATATGTGTAATATTTTCTTTATATAATCCACCATTGATGAGTACCTAGGTGAATTCCATGTCTTTGCTATTGTGAATAGTGCTTTGAAGAATGTATGTGTGCATGTGTGCTTTTGGCAGAAAGATTTATTGTCTTTTGGATATATACCCAGTAAGGGAGTTGCTGGGTCAAATGATAGTTTGGTTTTAAGCTTTTTGAAAAATCTTGAAACTTCTGTCTACAGTGGCTGAATTAATTTACATTTCCATCAATAGTATATAAGTGGTCCCTTTTCTCCAGAGGCCCACCAGTATTGTCTTTTGACTTTTTCATAACAGCCATTCTGACGAGTGTGAGATGGTATCTCATTGTAGTTTTGATTTGTTTTTCTCTGACGATTAGTGATTCTGAATACTTTTTTCATGTTGATTGGTCACGTGCATATCTTCTTTTGAAAAGCATCTGTTCATGAGTTTCCCATTTTTAATGAGGCTATTTGTTTTTTGCTTATTGAAATGTTTAAGTTCCTTCCAGATTCTAGACATTAGACCTTTCTTAAGTGAACAGTTTGTGAATATTTTCTTTCATTCTGTAGGTTGTATGTTTACTCTATTGATAGTTTCTTTTGCTGTACAGAGGCTTTTTAGTTTAATTAGATCTATTGTCAATTTTTTGTTTTCGTTGCAATTGCTTTTGAGAACTTAGCTATACATTCTTTCCCAAGGCCATTGTACAGAACGATGTTTCCTAGGTTTTCTTCTAGGATTCTTATAGTTTGAGATCTTATATTTTAATCTCTAATTCATCTTGAGCTAATTTTATATATAGAAATAGGTAAGATTCTGGTTTCATTATTCTGCAGATGGCTAGCCAGCTATTCTAGCACCACTTATTAAATAGAAAATTATTTCCCTGTTGCTTAATTTTGTCGACCTTGTTGAAGATCAGATGGCTTTAGGCATGTGGCCTTTTCTTTTCCATAGCTTATATGTCTGCTTTTGTACCAGGGACCATGACGTTTTTGTTACTATAGCTGTATTCATCCATTTTCACACTGTTGATAAAGTCATACTGGAAAGTAGAAGAGGTTTAACGTACTTACAGTTCCATGTGGCTGGGGAGGCCTAACAATCATGGTGGAAGGCAAGGAGAAGCAAGCCCTGTCTTACATGGATAATGGCATTCAAAGAGAGCTTGTGCAGGGAAACTCCTTTTTTTAAAACATCGGATCTCATGAGACTCATTCACTGTCACAAGAACAGTACAGGAAAGACTTGCCCCCATAATTCAGTCACCTCCCACTGGGTTCCTCTCATGACATGGGAAATGTGGGAGTTATAATTCAAGATGAGATTTGGGTGGGGACACAGTCAAACCGTATCATTCTGCCCATGGCTCCTCCCCAAACTCATGTCCTCACATTTCAAAACCAATCATGCCTTTCCAACAGTCCTGCCCAAAGTCCACAGTCTAATGTCTCATCTAAGACAAGGCAAGTCCCTTCTTGTTATGAGCCTGTAAAATCAAAAGCAAGTTATTTACTTCCTACATACAGTGAAGGTACAGACATTGGGTAAATGCAGCCATTCCAACTGGGAGAAATTTGCAAAAACAAAAGGACTGGCAGGCCCCATGCATGTCTGAAATCCAGCAGGGGAGTCAAATCTTAAAGCTCTAAAATGATCTCCTTTGATTCCATTCCTTGGATCCAGGTAATGCTGATGCAAGAGGTGGATTTCTATGGTCTTGAGCAGCTTAAACCCTGTAGCTCTTCAGGGTACGGCCACCTTCTTGGCTGCTTTCACCAGCTGGCATCGAGTGTCTGTGGTTTTTCCAAGCACACAGTGCAAGCTGTCTGTGAATCTGAAGTTCAGATTCTGGGCTCTGGAGGGTGGTGGTTCTCTTTACACAGTGACACTAAGTGACAGGCGTCCCCAAACTACAGCCTGCAGGCCGCATGTGGCCCCCTGAGGCCATTTATCCGGCCCCCCGCCACACTTAAGGAAGGGGCACCTCTTTCATTCGTGGTAAGAGGAGCACAGTATGTGGCAGCCCTCCAACGGTTTGAGGGACAGTGAACTGGCCCCCTGTGTAAAACGTTTGGGGATGCCTGCTAAGTGATGCCCAGTAGGGATTCTGTGTGGGGGCTCCAACCCCACATTTCTCTTCTGCAGTGCCCTAGCAGAGGTTCTCCATGAGAGCCCTGCCTTTGCAGCAAACATCTGTCTAGACATCCAGGTGTTTCCATTTTGAAATCTAGGTGGATGTTACCAAATCTCAATTGTTGATTTCTGTGCATCAATAGGTTCAATGCAACATGGAACCTGCCAAGTCTTGAAGCTGGCACCCTCTGAAGCCATGACCCAAACTGCACCTTGACCCCTTTTAGTCATGGCTGGAGCTGCTAGGACACAGGGCACCAAATCCATAGGCTGCACACAGCATGAGGACCCTGAGCCTGGACCATGAAATCATTTTTTTCCTCTTAGACATGGGAGAGGCTGCCGTGAAAACCTCTGCCATGCCCTGGAGATATATTCCTCATTGTCTTGGGGATTAACATTCAGCTCCTCATTACTTATGCAAATTTATGCAGCCAGCTTGAATTTTTCTCAGGAAATACGATTTTCTTTTCTATTATATTATCTAGATGCAAATATTTCAAATTTTTATGCTCTGCTTCTCTTGTAAAACTATATGCCTTTAATAGCACCAGTACCACCTCTTGAGTGCTTTGCTGCTTAGAAATTTATTTTACCAGATAACCTAAATCATGTCTCTCAAGTTCAAAGTTCCATAAATTTCTAGGCAGGGGCAAAATGCCACCAGTCTCTGCTAAAACATAAAAGAGTCACCTTTGCTCCAGTTCCCAACAAGTTTCTCATTCCCATCTGAGACCACCTCAGCCTGTGCTTTATTATTCATATTGCTATCAGCATTTTGAACCAGGCCATTCAACAAGTCCCTAGGGAGTCTCAAACTTTCCCATATTTTCCTGTCTTTTTCTAAGCCCTCCAAACTGTTCCAACCTCTGCCCGTTACCCAGTTTCGAAGTTTTGTCTATGTTTTAGAGTATCTGTTCAGCAATGTCCCACTCCTGGTACCAATTTACTATACTGGTCTGTTTTCATGCTGCTGATAAAGATACACCCAAGAATGGGAAAAATAATAGGTTTGTTGGACTTACAGTTCCACATTGGTGGGGAGGTCCCACAATGATGGCAGAAGGCAACCAGGAAAAAGTCACATCTTACATGGATAGTGGGCAGGCAAAGAGAAAGCGCATGCAGGGAAACTCCCATTTTTAAAGCCATCAGCTCTCATGGGACTCATTCACTATCATAAAAACAGCACAGAAACTACATGCACTCATAATTCAATCACCTTCTACTAGGTTCCTCCCATGACATGTGGGAATTGTGATAGTTACAATTCAAGATGAGATTTGGGTGTGGACACAGCCAAACCATATCAGTAGCCTCATAGTATAGTTTGAAGTTGGGTATTGTGATGCCTCTGGCTTTGTTCTTTTTCCTTAGGATTTCTTTGGCTATTCAGCCTTATTATTTTTTTGTTCTATATGAATTTTTGAATAATTTTATCTAGTTCTGTGAAAAATGACATTGGTTATGTAATAGAAGAGTGTTAAATATGTAGATTGTTTTGGACAGTGTGGCTTTTTTAATGATGTTGACTCTTCCAATCCAGGAACAGGGTATGCTTTTCCATTTGTTTGTGTTGTTATCTCTGACTTCTTTCAGCAGTATTTTATGGTTACAGAGAACTTTCACTTTCTTGGTTAGATGTATTTTTAGATATTTTTTGTTTATTTGCATTTTGAGGCTACTGTAAATGTTATTGCATTCTTGATTTGGCTCTCAGCTTGAATGTGATTGGTGTAGAAATGCTACTAACTTTTGTACGTAATTTTGTATTCTGAAAGGTTATTGAAGTAATTTTTCAGTTCCAGAAGCCTTTTGGCCAAGCTTTTGGGGTTTTCTGTTTGTTGAATTATATCATCAATGAAGAGAGAGTTTCAGTTTTTTTGTTCCAATTTGGATCTGATTAAATTCTTTCTCTTTCTTGATTTTTCTGGCAAAGATTGCATTATTATATTGAATAGGAGGTGAAAGTGGAGATATTTGTCTTGTTTTGGTTCTCAAGGAGAATGCTTCTCGTTTTTCTCCATTCTGTATGATTTTGGCTATGTGTTTGTCATAGATCATTCCTATTATTTTTAGGTATGTTTCTTTGATGCCTAGTTTCTGCAGAATACTCCACCCATCAAATACAGAATATACATTTTCACATATACACATAGAACATACTCTAAGATTGATCGCATGCTTGGCTTTTAAGCCAGTCTTAATAAATTTTTAAAAAATCAAAGTAATACCAACCAGCCTTTTAGTGGAAAAAAATAGCAATCAATATCAAGAGTATCTCTCAAAACCACAAATTACCTGAAAATTAAACAACTTGCTCATGAATAACTTTTAGGTAAAATTGAAATTAAAGTATAAATTTAAAAATCATTTGAAATAAATGTAAACAGAAATTCAACTCACCAAAATCTCTGGGGTGCGGCAAAGCAGTTTTAAGGTGAAATTTTATAGTGGTAAATGCCGACCTCTAAAAGTTAGAAAGATCTCAAATTAAAGATACAACATCACATATATAGGAGCTAGAAAAACAATAATGAAGTAACTCTAAAGCTAGCAGAATAAAATAACTGAAATCACAGAAGTGCTGAATGAAATTGAGACACAAAAGTTTATAAAAAGTACCAACAAAACCAAAAATTGTTTAAATGAAAGAATAAGATAGAAAAACTGATTAGATTAATAAAAAAAGAGTCAAGATCCAAATAAACAGAGTCAGAAATAAAAAGGGTGGCATTATAACTGATCCCACAGAAATACAAAAGATACTGAGAGACTATTATGAACACTTCTGTGCACACAAACTAGACAATCTAGAGGAAACTGATAAATTTCTGAAAACACAAAACCTCCAAAGATTAAATGAGGAAGAAATTTAAACCCTGAATAGGCTAATATCAAGTTCCTAAATTGAGTCAGTAATCAACCAGTAAAAGCCCCAGACCCAGTGAATTCGCAGCAGAATGCTAGCAGATACACAAAGAAAGTTGGTACAAATTCTACTGAAATTTTCCAAAAAATCAGGGAAGAAAGAATCCTCCCTAACACATTCCAAAACCTGATAAAGACACAATAAAACAACAAAAACACAGGCCAATTGCTATGATGAACCTAGAGACAAAACATACTCATCCAGATACTAGGAAATTTAATCCTCAATGTATCACAATTTTAATCCACTGTGATCAAGTAGGCTTCATTCCTACGCTGTGAGGCTCATTCAACATGTGCAAACCAGTAAATGTGATTCATCACATAAGTAGAATTAAAAACAGTACCCATATGATAATCTCAATGGGTATGGAAAAAGCTTTTCATAAAATCCAACATTCTATCATTATAGAAACCCTTATGAATAACCCTTTTTTCACTTTAAGTTTTCTTCCTTCATATTTCATACTAGTGTATTGCTATTTTAATTAAATTCAATGCCCAATTCATAGGTAATATGCTCAGAAAGACTCATTTGACTTCCCATCCTACAGGGTTTTTTTTTAACCTAATTTATTATATTTCACTATAATCCTTATTCTCTTTCATTGTAGATTACATTTATTTGTTTAATAGAATACAGTTGTATTTTTTCTTATTTATTCAGGTACAGAGAATTAATTATGGTACAGAGAGTTATTAGTTCTTGATACACCATCATTACTTTCCCATTTGCATTCTTCTCTCCCATCCATAGGTAACATTTTCATGTATCTATTATTTTTATTGTTATATGTAGATACATATACTATATAGCTATGTGGTATCTATATATGTTGTGTGTGTATATCTACATATATATATTCATATATATGCTATACATAAGTATATATATCTATATATATATCCACAGATAGTATATCTCTATGAATACATATATATAAAATATACTCTCTCTTTATATATATACACACTACATAGTATATTTATCTATATATATATCTATGGATATATATATATATATATAAATATGTTTATTTTATATATATATCCATAGAGATATACTCTAATATCTAATATATATATATATTTTATATATATATATCCATAGAGATATATATCATAATATATAGATATACTATCTATGGATATATATATATATCTCAATATGTTTATTTTATATATATATCCATAGATAGTATATCTATGTATTATGACAGATATATGTAGATACATATGTTATAGATATCGATCTTATGTATATATCTATATAGTATATATAGACATCTAGGTTGTATTGCATATTTTAATCTGTTGCTTTTAAGAACTTCATAGCATCCCCCGCTGTGCTTTCTCTACATTTTACGCCAACTTGGAGTTAACACAAATACTTCTACAATGTATATTCTTGAATATATTCACAGAGTGTCATGATTGAAACAGTTTTCAGCTGTTGAGTTACTGGGTCCTGGAATATATGTGATTTAAATGTAAATAACCATCTGATTATTCCCAAGAGTAACAACAGGAACAGGAGAGCTCTTCTATCATCGTATCTCTAACGATACTTGGCGACATCTAGCATTTTAACTTTGCAAACATTTGAGTGTAAATGGATACTCATCTTAGTTTTACATTCCTAATTATTAATGAATTTGGAGATCTCTTCAAAAACTGGTTGGACATTTGAAGCATCTTGTATAATTTGCCTGATTACAGTTTTTGTTAATTTATTGTGAAATTCTGTTTCTCTTTCAGATTTGCAAGCATTGGGGTTTAGATACTCTATTTCTATCACTTTCAGATACTACAGGCATCTTTCTTCAGTCTGTCAGTGATCTGTTAACTTTTCTCATAGTGTCCTTAATTGGAGGACACATCCCAATACTAGTAAATTCTCTTGCCCCAGCGTTATATTTTGAACTTTGTATCTTTAGCACATAGGACAGCTAAGTTTTTTATTGTCTGTTGTTTTCCCATGATTTTAGTAAAAAGTTATTTTTCTGTTGAATGATAATGAAAGCTACTTTGGGGGAAATTTTTATGTTTTATTCTACTTGTAAACACTTTATAAAGGACCCTCCTTTTTTGGCTTAGAGCAGTTGCAATTTCTCAAGGCCACATTTCCATTTTGCAGCATCTCTCATGAGAGGGTCTCCACTGAATAGAGGCACTTCATTAGATAATGTTAGAGATAGCTTAATACATTTTGCTAGCTACAGGAAAGCAATCACACTCCAGACTCTGAATTTCATAGTGTCCTTAGTGAATCAAGATCAAGTTTCCTATGGAAAGATAGGTTATTAGGTGAGCTGGTTGACATCTGACACAATGAAGAAAATGTGTCAACTAACATGCAAAACACCCAGCCAGCATCAAAATGGCAGGATCGAATTAACACTTAACAATATTAACCTTAAATGTAAATGGGCTAAATGCCCCAAACAAAAAACACAGACTGGCAAATTGGATAAAAATTAAGACCCATCAGTGTGCTGTATTCAGCAAACCCATCTCATGTGCAAGGAAACACATAGGCTAAAAATAAAAGGATGGAGGAAAATTTATCAAGCAAATGGAGAGCAAAAAAAGCAGGAGTTGCAATCTTAATCCCTGATAAAATGGACTTTAAACCAACAAAAAGATAAAACAAGACAAATAAGGGCATTACATCATGGTAAAAGGATCAATCCATCAAGCAGAGCTAAGGATCCTAAATATATACACACCCAATATAGGCGCACCTAGGTACATAAAGCAAGTTCTTAATGACCTACAAAGAGACTTAGACTCCCACACAGTAATAGTGGGAGACTTTAACGCCCTCTGTCAATATTAGAAAGATCAATTAAGCAGGAAATTAACAAGGATATCCAGGACTTGAACTCAGATCTGGACCAAGCAGACCTAATAGACATCTGCAGAAATCTCCACCCAAAATCCACAGAATATACATCTTAAATCCACAGAATATACATTTTTTCAGCACCAAATTATACCTACTCTAAAATTGACCATATAATTGGAAGCAAATTGCTCCTCATCAAATGCAAAAGAACAGAAATCATAACAGTCTCTCAGACCACAGGGCAATCAAATTAGAACTCAGAATTAAGAAACTAAACAACTGGCTACTGAATAAAAGCTCTTTTTATTTGTGTGTGTCTGGGATAGAAAATGTCTGGAAGATAGAGACTACAGCTGTGCATTTTTATGCCTTTGGTAGAATACTATTGCTGTTCTTTGTCCCCTTTATTAAAGCACTTTGCTGTCAAAAACTGTCCATGACTGACAAAAATTCCAGGCAACTGTAATTCATTGATTAACATACACTGAGAAAAGTCATATATAATACAAACATTAAATATACAGCTCCTGCAGCTCCAGCATAAGAGCATATATGATCTTTATAATCAAAGTATTTTAAAATTCTGAGTTTTATCCTAGAAAATAAAGCATAACACAAAATGTAGGAAATGTTTTCCTATTCATAATGGAATTCTGCAGTTCAGCATTTTGCAAAATATACTTCAAACCTATGCATTATGGCACAATACCTTTAGCAGACGGGAAGACATGCCTACTCAGTGAGTGTAGTGAATTTTTCTTTTTTTTTTTTTTTTTTTCCTCTCTCTCTGTTAAGATTGTACAAGGACAAGGGCCTAAGGCAGGAAGACAGACGCAAAAGAAAAGCAGAGGTATTCACATATACAGTAGAACAAATCCTGGTGTCCTTAGGCATGGAGTTCACAAACTAAAATAAAAGATTTCTTAACATTGATGGGTATCTGGGTTTATTCCATGTCTTTGCTGTTGTGAATCATGCTGTGATTAAACTAACAGTAGAAGACTTGTGTATGTCCAGTTCTTATATCTTACATCTTTTCTTTCCTTTGACCACAAAATTTCACAAAGGACTCAATTACTCTCTTATTAATGGTGGATCCACACAGGCCTAGTCATTATTTCTATATTCACTTGCTAGTAGCACCTGAAACATTCTTCATCTGTCTTGGTGAATTCATCTGTAAGCAAGCATGTCAGCACAACTCTAAATGGCTTTCCAGACATAACAATATAATTCACCTTTGATCCTGTACTTTAACTTTCCTTAAACAACAAAAGCTCACCTGATAACCTATCTATCTTTCCATAGGAAACTTGATCTTGATTCACTAAGGACACTATGAAATTCAGAGTCTGGAGTGTGATTGCTTTCCTGTAGCTAGCAAAATGTATTAAGCTATCCCTAACATTATCTAATGAAGTGCCTCTATTCAGTGGAGATGCTCTCATGAGAGATGTTGCAAAATGGAAATGTGGCCTTGAGAAATTGCAACTGCTCTAAGCCAAAAAGGAGGGTCCTTTATAAAGTGTTTACAAGTAGAATAAAACATAAAAATTTCCCCCAAAGTAGCTTTCATTATCATTCAACAGAAAAATAATTTTTTACTAAAATCATGGGAAAACAACAGACAATAAACAACTTAGCTGTCCTATGTGCTAAAGATACAAAGTTCAAAATATAACGCTGGGGCAAGAGAATTTACTAGTATTGGGATGTGTCCTCCAATTAAGGACACTATGAGAAAAGTTAACAGATCACTGACAGACTGAAGAAAGATGCCTGTAGTATCTGAAAGTGATAGAAATAGAGTATCTAAACCCCAATGCTTGCAAATCTGAAAGAGAAACAGAATTTCACAATAAATTAACAAAAACTGTAATCAGGCAAATTATACAAGATGCTTCAAATGTCCAACCAGTTTTTGAAGAGATCTCCAAATTCATTAATAATTAGGAATGTAAAACTAAGATGAGTATCCATTTACACTCAAATGTTTGCAAAGTTAAAATGCTAGATGTCGCCAAGTATCGTTAGAGATACGATGATAGAAGAGCTCTCCTGTTCCTGTTGTTACTCTTGGGAATAATCAGATGGTTATTTACATTTAAATCACATATATTCCAGGACCCAGTAACTCAACAGCTGAAAACTGCTTCAATCATGACATTATGTGAATATATTCAAGAATATACATTGTAGAAGTATTTGT
Source organism: Saimiri boliviensis (assembly GCF_048565385.1). Classification (NCBI taxonomy): domain Eukaryota; kingdom Metazoa; phylum Chordata; class Mammalia; order Primates; family Cebidae; genus Saimiri; species Saimiri boliviensis. Next base: position 110,340,776 of record NC_133452.1, read on the forward strand.
GTTAACTCCAAGTTGGCGTAAAATGTAGAGAAAGCACAGCGGGGGATGCTATGAAGTTCTTAAAAGCAACAGATTAAAATATGCAATACAACCTAGATGTCTATATATACTATATAGATATATACATAAGATCGATATCTATAACATATGTATCTACATATATCTGTCATAATATATAGATATACTATCTATGGATATACATATAAAATAAACATATTGATATATATATATCCATAGATATATATCATAATATATAGATATACTATCTGTATGGATATATATATAAAATATATATATATTAGATATTAGAGTATATCTCTATGGATATATATAAAATAAACATTGATATATATATATCCATATATATATATATACACTATGTAGTGTATATATATATATGTATTCATAGAGATATACTATCTGTGGATATATATATAGATATATATACTTATATATAACATATATATGAATATATATACTATATGTAGATATACACACACAACATATATAGACACCACATAGCTATATAGTATATGTATCTACATATAACAATAAAAATAATAGATACATGAAAATGTTACCTATGGATGGGAGAGAAGAATGCAAAAAAATCAATAAATCCAGGAGCTTGTTTTTTGAAAAGATCAACAAAATAGACTGCTAGCCAGATTAATAAAAAAGAAAAGGGAGAAGAATCAAATAGATACGATAGAAAACAATAAATGGGATATCACCACTGGTTCCACAGAAATACAAACTACAATCAGAGATTACTGCAAACAACCCTATGCACATAAACCAGTAAATGTGGAAGAAATAGATAAATTCCTATACACTCGCACCCTCCCAAGCCTAAACCAGGAAGAAGTTGAAACCTTGAACAGACTAATAACAAGGTCTGAAGTTGAGGCAGCAATTAATAGCCTACCAACCAAAAGAAGCCTAGGTCCAGACAGTTTCACAGCCAAATTCTACCAGATATACAACGAGGAGCTGGTTTGATGCCTTCTGAAACTATACTAAACAATACAAAAAGAGGGAATCCTCCCTGACTCATTTTATGACACCAACATCATCCTGATACCTAAACGAGACAGAGACTCAAATAAAAAAGAAAAGTTAAGGCCAGTATTCATGATGAACATAGATGCAAAAATCTTCAATAAAATACTGGCAAACCGACTGCGCCAGCACATCAAAAAGCTTATCCATCATGATCAAGTAGGCTTCATCCTGGGGATGCAAGGCTGGTTCAACATCTGTAAATGTAATCCATCACATAAACAGAACCAAAGACAAAAACATGATTATCTCAACAGATGCAGAGAAGGCCTTTGACAAAATTCAACAGCACTTTATGCTAAAAACTCTTAATAAACTAGGTATGGAAGGAATATATTTCAAAATAATAAAAGCTATTTATGAAAAACCTACAGCCAATATCATGCTGAATGGGCAAAAACTGGAAGCATTCCTTTGAAATCCAGCACTAGACAAGGATGCCCTCTCTCACCACTCCTATTCAATATAGTATTGGAATTTCTAGCCAGAGCAATTAGGCAAGAAAAAAAAAAATAAAGGATATTCAATTAGGAAAAGAGGAAGTCAAATTGTCTCTATTTGCAGACCACATGATTGTATATTTAGAAGACCCCATTGTCTCAGCCCAAAATCTCCTGAAACTGATAAGCAACTTCAGCAAAGTTTCAGGATATAAAATCAACATGCAGAAATCACAAGCATTTCTATACAGCAATAACAAACTAACAGAGAGCCAAATCATGAGCAAACATACATTCACAGTTGCTACAAAGATAATATAATACATAGGAATACAACTAACAAAGGATGTAAAGGACCTCTTCAAAGAGAACTACAAACAACTGCTCAAGGAAATCAGAGAGGACACAAACGGATGGAGAAATATTCCATGCTCATGGTTAGGTAGAATCAATATTGTGAAATGGCCATGCTGTCCAAAGTAATTTACAGATTCAGCGCTATCCCCATCAATCTACCAATGACCTTCTTCACAGAACTGGAAAAACCACCTTAAACTTCATATGGAACCAAAAGAGAGCCCGCGTAGCCAAGACAATCCTAAGCAAAAAGAAACTACCTGATTTCAAACTATACTACACATCTACAGTAATCAAAACAGCATGGTACTGGTAACAAAACAGACATAGACCAGTGGAATAGTGCAGAGGCCTCGGAGGCAATGCCACACATCTACAACCATCTGCGGAAAGGATTCCCTGTTTAATAAATGATGCTGGGAAAACTGGCTAGCAGTGTGCAGAAAGCAGAAACTGGATCCCTTCCTGACACCTTACAATAAAATTAATTCCAGGTATTATTAAAGACTTAAATATAAAACCTAACACCATAAAAACCCTAGAAGAAGACATAGGCAAAACCATTCAAGATATAGGCGTAGGCAAGGACTTCATGACTAAAGCACCAAAAGCATTGGTAACAAAAGACAAAGTAGATAAATCGGACCTAATTAAACTCCAGGGCTTCTGTACAGCAAAAGAAATAACCATTAGAGTGAACCAGGAACCAGTTAGAATGTCAATCATTAAAAAAATCTGGAGACAACAGATGCTGCAGAGGATGTGGAGAAATAGGAACACTTTTACACTATCAGTGGGAGTGTAAATTAGTTCAACCATTGTGGAAGACAGTGTGGTGCTTCCTCCAGGATCTAGAAATAGAAATTCCATTTGACCCAGCAATCCCATTACTGAGTATATATCCAAAGGATTATAAATCATTCTATTATAAAGACAACGTGCACACGTGTATCCATTGCAGCACTGTTTACAATAGCATAGACCTGGAACCAACCCAAATGCCCATCCGTGATAGACTGGACAAGGAAAATGTGGTACATATACACCATGGAATGCTATGCAGCCATAAAAAAGGATGAGTTCATGTCCTTTGTAGGGACATAGATGAATCTGGAAACCATCATTCTCAGCAAACCGACACAAGAACAGAAAATCAAATACTGCATGTTCTCACTCATAGGCGGGTATTGAACAATAACACAGGGACACAGGGAGCGGGGAGCATCACACACTGGGGTCTGTTGAGGGAGGCAAAGGAGGGATAGTGTGGGGCAGGTGAGTAGTTCAGGGAGGGATAACATGGGGAGAAATGCCAGATATAGGTGTCAGGGGGATGGAGGCAGTAAACCACATTGCCGTTTATGTACCTGTGCAATAATCCTGCATGATCTGCACATGTACTCAGAACCTAAAGCACAATTTAAAAAAACAAAAAACTTTTATTTTAATTGTATAAATTCTTCTGATTAACACCTGTATTAGCAAATTGTGTAGGCTAGCCACAATATTTTATAAGATTATTTAAATTATAGTTAATATTAAAATATGTCTGTAGAGTGATGCTATAAATCAATTAGGTTGCAGTTAATATTTTTGATCCTCAAAGAAAGGAAGCTATATTTAAAAACAGCACTTCCACTAAGAATTTATGTTCTAGAAAAACATCTACTTTTCAGTCCACAATTGGAGTAACATTGTCTGATTTTATTTCATTAATCTCTGCATAGAAATTATTAAGAAAGAACATATAAATCCATACAAAGAGAAAAATAATGACAAATAATGAAAAGATGTAGCAATCTAAAACAATTTTCGAGAGTTGAAAGGTATCTCCTAGACTCGGAGATCCTTCTGCCAGTGGTTGGGACTACAGTACCTGCTACCAGGTTTAGCTAATTTTTTTTTGTAGGGATGGAGTCTTGCTATGTTGCCCAGTCTGGTCTCAAATTCCTGGATTCAAGCGATTTTCCCCTGCTTTGGCTTCTCTAAGTGCTAGGATTACAGGTGTAAGCCACAGCACCTGGCCTTTTCTTTTTTTCTTTCTTTTGTTTAACATAAACAATTTGTGGTTTTTCTTTTGGAAAAAAACAAACATCTTTATGGGACCTATAGTACTTCAAACTATTCCAGCTATCCAAGAACCCGGTTGAATTTAAATAAAACATTTAAAAATTAAAAATACTCTCATAACTTGAAAAAATAAAGAACTGTAAAACTCTACTGTTATTACTACTTTAATTCATTCAACACATAAAAACTGGGCACCTACTACATGCTAAAGCATTGTTGATGTCCTTTAAGATAAGAGAGATACTGGTATGCTGGTTTTGTATAGTTATATAAATTTATTTACTACTAGAATAATAATTCTCTGCTTAGAAAAATTTTTAATCCAAAGATTATAATATATATATCTATAGATCATTTATCTTACCTGGAGAAAATGCTTAATCATTAAAATCGCAATAAGTAATAATGGGTTTAAAACAGAAACCACTATCAGTCACGACGTTGACTGACACTTTTCAGCTCTAGATCTTTAGAGTTGTGAGGAAATTTCTGTGATGTTCACACTTATCTAGGGAGTTTTAACTGTCATTCAGAGAGAGAGTTATAGAGAAATAATTTATGAATTAGATAGAATAATAGGTAAGAATAGCTGAAGTCTCTGGCATTTTTTCAGGCATTTTCTATTTGCAACTCAGGTATATGGTTACTCCCAGCAATTCCACTTTTAGGCATATGCTCATGAGAATTGAAACACAAAAACTTCCATACAAATGTTCATATCAGCATTATTTATAATAGGCAAAAAAGTATAAATAAGCCAAATATACATAACTAATGAAAAGATAAACAAAATATGGTATATTCATGTAATTTGCCATAAAAAGGAATAAAGCACTGATACTTGATACAACTTAGATAAACCTTGAAAACATTAAGCTTTATCAAAGAGGCCAGACCAAAAAATAAAGCCATATGTTTTTTGATTCTATTTATGGACAAATCCATAAATAGAATTTAGACAAATCCATACAGACAGAAAGCAAATTAGCATTTGCCAGGGGCAAGGCAGGAAATAATGGGAAGTAACTGCTAATGGACTTAGGATTTTTTGGGAGGCTAATAAAAATATTCTGGAATTAGAAAGTGAGGATGATTGTACCACATTGTGAATATTAGTAAAACCACTGATTTGTATATTTTAAGGGCAAACTTTATGGCATGTAAATTATATCTCAATAAAGTAATAAAGAATATGGCAAAACAAGAAAGATAAATGGTTTCTACAAAGATTCAAATTAATACAATTTTTTTCTAAATGTGGTAAAATGTATAATTTACTATGCATGTTTCTATTTAAACTTTTTTGTGATTATAAAAATGGTTCTCTCTATAAAATTTCTGAAAAACTTACCAGCATGTTCAAAGAAAAAAGCACCCAGTCACTCACTATCATTCAAACCCTTGATCCTGTTTGGCATATTTACTTTGAGGCCATTTTCTCTATTTGTAAACATAGTTGAGGTAATTTTGTTTATATGTATTTTAATTATTTTTATTTGATTTTATATCATTTTACTCAGTATCAAATCACCTCTGTTATTAAAACTTATTAACTAGTGGTTTTTCATCTTACTGGCCATGAAGTAAATGATCCTGGCTTATCATGGGACTTTATTTTCTTCCACTCTGTACTCACTCACTCCACACGAGCCAGCCACTTGTTCTTCCTCAACCATGCCAAGAACACCTCTTTCTTTTGAGGTCTTTGTCTGCCATCCCCTCTGGCCACAGTGCCCTTTTTCTTAGTGTATGTAAATGGCTTGCTCTGTCTCTTAATTCAAGTGTCCTTTCTAATAACACCTCATAAGAAAGCCTATCCTTTAGGAAGCTGTATCGAAATAAAGGTTCTTATTTCATCACTCTGTATCTTTCTAGTCTACTTGTTTTCCTTCATATTACCTGTGATAAGTATTTATTTTCCTAGAATCCTTTTCCCCTGATTTTAGACACACACACACACAGACTCTTGTAGAGTCTTGTTTTATTCACTACTCAAGAGAACCAAGACCAGTCTGATGCATAGTACATAATCAATAAATAATCATTGAATAAATAAGTTTATTGGTTTCAAGTATTCAATTTCATATATCTATCTTATTTTACTGTATGATTAGGCAATGCTCCATTAAATAGTAAAATAGTTAGCATATTTAAAATAAGTCTTTCAAACTATACCACAGGGCTACAGTAACCAACACAGGATGATGGTATGGGTACAAAAACAGACATATGGACCAATAGAAAAGAACAGAGAACCCAGAAACAAGGCCTAACACTATCAGATCATATACAAAAATCTGTTCTTCCATGAACCTGACTAAAACAAGCAACGGGGAAAGGATTTCCTATTCAATAAATGATGCTGGGATAACTGGCTAGCCATATGCAGAAGATTGAAACTGGACCCCTTCCTTACACCATATATAAAGAATAACTTAAAATGGATTAATGACTTAAATGTAAAACCTAAAACTATAAAAACCCTGGAAGACAACCTAGGCATTATCATTCTTGACATAGGAACAGACAAAAAATTCATGACCAAGACACCAAAAGCAATTGCAACAAAAGAAAACATTGATAAATGGAATCTAATTAAAGTAAGAGCTTCTGCAGAGCAAAAGAGACTGTCAACAGAGTAAACAGACAACCTGAAGAATGGAAGGAAATTTTGCAAACTGTGAATCTCCTAAAGATTTAATATCCAGCATCTATAAGGAACTAAAACAAATTTACAAGAAAAAGCAACCCCATTATAAAGTGGGCAAAATAAAATATGGTACATATACAGTATGGAAAACTATGCAGATATAAACAAGATTATATCCTTTGCATGGATATAGCCAGAGGCCATTATCCTTAGCAAACTAATGCAGAAACAGAAAACCAAATGCTGCATGTTCTCACTTGTAAGTAGGAGCTAACTGATGAGAACACATGGACACATAGATGAAATAACCCATAGAGAGTTTATCAGAAGATGGAGGATGGGAGGAGGGAGAGGATCAGGAGTAATAACTAATAGGTACTAGGCTTAATACCTGGGTAATGAATTAATCTGTAGAACAAACTGCGCTGACACAAATTTACCCATGTAACAAACCTGCATATGTTCCTGTGAACTTAAAGTTTAAAAAAGTGGGCAATGGACAAGAACATATGGTTTTCAAAAGAAGAGATACATGCAGCCAACAAGCACATAAGAAAAGCTCAACATCACTGATTAAAGTCAAAACCACAATGAGATACCATCTCTCATCAGTCAGAATGGCTATTCATAAAAAGTAAAAAAAAAAAAAAAAAAAAAAAAAAGATACTAGAGAGGTTGTGGAGAAAAACGAACACTTATACACTGGTTGGAGTGATTTCATCAACTCTTCTTCATTTCACCTGCTTCCACCATGATCTATGATAATTTAACTGATACTAAATATGCTAAATTCCTCAGCAGCTGCCCAGTGTTCTTAGAATAAAAATTTAAATTCCTCACATAATCTATGAAGACATGGCATCATCTGGCCTTGCCAACTGCATCTAATATTATCCTGCTCACTTTATACCGTTAGAGCCTGTTTGATAATCTTTCAGTTTCTCAGACATTTCAGCTGCTTAGGACTCAAGGATTTTACATAGCATTTCACTTTCTTTATGACACTCCTACCTCTCTCCTTCCAACTGTCATTTTCACTAATACTAACTAATATACGAAATGACATACATTTAGCAAATAAAAGTCTATAGCAAAATGAGAACTTAAATCTTCTTCAAAATTCCCTCAAAATTAGGAAAATGAAATTATGCAGGTCTTATGTCAGATTGAGCTCCAACAGTGCCTGTTTCCTTCTGAAACTAGAAGTTGTGCTTTAGAAAGTGAACAATGGCTCTGGGAGATGGAGAGTTTCCCTATACCTTATGCACTCTTTACATACTATTCTTACACCCCAAGATTATACCCTTGAACCAAGAAACTTTTTCTTTAAAACTGTATGGATCACACCTTTAAATAAAGAATAAGTATTTTAGTTTTACAAATAGCTTTCATTTTATATATATAATCCATGGTCTTTGAGACCTCATACATACTTTAATTTCAGTGTATCCATTATCTCTATGCTTGCTTAAGATTAATTTGGTTATAATTTATATAAATCAACTGCGGTAACATAAGCAATAAGCTTGTGGAGGACACATTAATTGTTGAGAAACCAGACTGCATACTTTGTCTCCATCTCTCTCCTGTCTTCTCTATGTATCATTTCTCTCAATTGACTTTGTGAAATGCGACTGCCATCAAGTTTACATATTATAGATCCACTTACCACCCTGACTGCCACCGTCCCCCCGCCCCCACCTGCCTCTCTCTCTCTCTCTCTCTCACACACACACACACACACACACACACACACACACACACACTCTGACGAAATTCTAAATCTGACTGCCACCGTCCCCCCGCCCCCACCTGCCTCTCTCTCTCTCTCTCTCTCTCTCTCTCTCTCTCTCACACACACACACACACACACACTCTGACGAAATTCTAAATCTGACTGCCACCGTCCCCCCGCCCCCACCTGCCTCTCTCTCTCTCTCTCTCTCTCTCTCTCACACACACACACACACACACACACACACACACTCTGACGAAATTCTAAATTTCTGTGGAAGGGACTCTGATTAATCACGTTTGGGTCAAGTTTCCAACCCTTGTGCAGTTAGCCATAATCGTAATGATCAGTTATAAATGAAGATGGCATCTGTGGATGCCTCTTGATCTCGGAAAAGGAAGTGCCTGGGATTAAAGGAAGTAAAGTGAGGTGGAAGAACATTCTAAAATGTTTACAATATATAGATGAATTTTCTCAAATACTCAAAAATGGCCTGGAAATACTGTATTTTAATACAGCTTTCATAAGTACAACTGTTAATATATGTTATCAAGACCCCTAGAACATACATTTGTAAATATTTTATAGCATTCTGACATAACTATTTTACATAAAGATTTAGAAATGTAATATATGTTATGACCTGTTATTTTGAAGGCACAACACACATGAGGATAACAAAGCATTTTTTTGCTTTTCTATTAAGTTGCTTAACAATTCCTTTCTCCCCTGGAATAAAATTTGTGTTAAGTCCTATTGCTTTCTCAGTCCATCTAAATAATGATAGTTGTCTGGTCACTTCAAAATCTTAAAAAATACATTTTAGTGTGATAATTGAAATTTGTAAAGTCCAAGTTAAATTTTTTTTCTCATCTCTGAGCTCTAGTTTACCTCAGGTAAAAAAGTAGATGGGTAGTTCCCCACCCCTCATTTCACCTCCTTCCAATTCACCAGCCCTTGTTTCTGCCCTTAAAAAAGAAGATCTAGGTTAAGAGGCACAAATTCATGTTACTGATAGAGTTGTGCTGAGGCACCGGAACGCTTGAGAAGTGCAATGTTTGAAAACTAATTTTTCTGTCATGAGAACATGATTGAGGAATCCTTCTGGTGAATTGCTTTGTGAATGTGACTCATTGCTCAGCTCATACACGTGGTGCCTCTCGGTAAAGGGTCTTTAAGATAACTCCAGGCCAGCTCTGATTGGCAGAGATCACAGTCAGAAATCAGAAAACAATTATTTTCCAAGTTAGTGAAACTGCCACTTGCTGTTCATGCAGCCATGTCTTGGCAGCCTGAAGCAATACAGTCAGCCTCTCTCTTCAGCCTTTAAAGTATGAGTCAGAGTCATGCTTTTGTTCCTTAACTCTGTGAGATCTATGTCATGCTCTTTTAGTGGTCATCTTGCAGCCTCTGATTCTGGGCATAATGTTCAAAGTATTCCTCATATTCCCCATAGAGAACACCAAAAATTATTCTTAAATTCCCTTTCATTCTTAAAGTATGGTCTATGGAGCTATAGTATGGCCTGAGAAATTGTTGAAATTATACAATCTCAGGTCTCACCTCAGACCTAATGCATTTTAGCAATATCCCCAAGTGGTTTCTACAAAAATTAAAGTTTAAGAGCACTGTTTTTTTCACCTCTATTATTTTATAACTTTAATATGGAAGATGGATTAATATTGGCTGCAATGCATTTTGTAATCTCAGAATATCCTGCATAAATAGTCCAGCACTTGGAAGAGGATTTTGGTCTTTGAGACCTCAGCTATTACTGAGACAGAATTAGAAAACCACTCAATATATACATTATTCAAATACTTATGAAAATGAAAAATTCAAGAAAATGAGTAGAAAAATTTTATGATTATACTAGTCAAAGCAGTTACTGTGAATACTTCTACTTTTGTCTATGCCAAATTACATATTTGATATTTACTTAGAAATAACAGTGTAATAAAAATGTGCAATGTTAGTATATTCATAAAGCAGAAATGACATCTTTTATTTTTAATATTCTTATTATTCATGAGCATAATGTACTTGTAAAGTCAAACTACCAAGGAATTTAGTTAAAAACCTGTAATTCCCTTTCATTCCTCTACTCAACATCTCATAACTAATCCCGTTAGTTTTGCTTTATTATTTGGTAAGTACTGTTCAAGTCTCTTTTATATATATATATATATATATATATACACACACACACACACACACACACACATATTAGAAAATGTTTAACATAAATTGGTCTGTGATAGAAATCTGTATTCCAGCATGATTTTTATAGCCTGGAATGCCACAGTGATCCTTGTGTGTTTAGATCTAAATCATCTTTTTAATTACAAAACTGTGCCCTAACTATGCATATGCCAAACCTTAAGCCAGTCCCCTACTGGTGTGTATTTAGACTGTTTTCAAGTTTCACTGTTCTAACATAGCTGCTGTGAACCAAGCATCAGTTCTACCCCAGCATCACTTCTCATTTTATCAGTGCACTGGAGTTCCTTTAAGTTTTCATTCTTCGAGAGTATTTGGTCCATACCTCCCTTTGAAGTACAGATTTCTCACTCATGCTCTACACTGTTGAAGATCCACAAGACTCACTGTGAGTCAACAATCTTGCTCAAGAAAATTTGGCAAGACTTTCCCACAAAATCTCATTCTCTGGCTGCTCACTGCCCACAGCCTAATTCTTGGATATTTTTCTTTCCACTTTTAGATTACCATGTCTACTTTTGGTCTCCTGAGTTTAAACTGCCTTCTCTTTCTTTTTGGATACAGATTCCAACTGAGCCCCTGGCACTGCCCACCCACCTAGGTTCAGCACTCTCTCCAGCTTTGGGTGTGAAAATTCTCAGACCAGCTCCCAAAAGATTTACCCAGCATTAAGCATAGAAATGCAAATTAAAACCATGATGTGACATTTTTTGTGACATAAAAAGAAAGAAAAATTATAAAACACAGTGTTGATGAAGATGTGAGGAAGTCAGTACTCTCTTTTACTGCTTCTAGTAGAATTTATATCACACGCTTTAAAACTGTGCTTCCCTACTGACCCAGCCATTAAACATCATGAAAAAGTGTTCTGAGAATATATTCAAGAAACTTGCAAATCTTTATCTTTAGTGATTTCAGATCCAGAATGGTTTATAATTGTAATACATTTGAAGCAACTGGTTATCCTAAGAAGAACTAGTAAAATGTGTTTCATATTGAAGATGGTGGGTGGTGAAATCATTAAAAATAATAATGTGAAAAATTAACTCTTAACATACAAACTTTTCCTTATATTGTTAAATGAGCCAAAGCAAGTTATAAGTTATGAGAGACTACTCTTTAAGATGCTGTAGACCAATACTCTCTCTGTCTAGTTTTCTAAATTAAACCTTATAGTAGGTAAAATAATTTCTCACAAGCAGACAGAATAGTCAGTTATAGCACATGCTGGCAGCCTAATGACAATGCCCTTGATGTCAGTAAGTTTTAGTAGCCTGACAGAATATAATGTGATTTTTTTATATTTTAATTAAAATCAGTTTAATTTCTTTTGAGCATGAAACCTCTAGTCTTTTGCTAATTTAAATTGACATCATTTTCTAAGAATTAGTGAGAAATGCTAATGTCAGTCTTTCTGCCATATTTGACACATTAGAGTTATCTTCCTGTTTAAATCTATGTATTGGCTTATAAAATGTTTTATAGCCTGGCTTTCTCCCTCCCTGACAGTACTGTTCTCTGGCTTCCTTTCTTTTTGTTTCTCCATTATTATAAGTATCCCCCAAAATTCCATCTTTGAGCTATGCCCTCATTTCTCATTTCGAATGGCAATAGAAATTCATTCATTCACTCATTCATAAATATGTTTTTTCAACACATACTTACTATGTTCCACACACTGGGATGATGATGTAATACAATTTCAGTAGGTCAGACTGACTTACTTAAACAAGACATTTAAAGTTTAGTGAGGTTGATATATAAATAATAATAGCCAACATTGTAATGTGTTTTTAATGAGTAAGGTACTGGTATATTACATTAAGTTCTCACAAAACCAAATGAAGTGGACATTAATTTCATTTAGAATTTAGAGGAGAGTCTTATATCATAAGTATGTTTTCTATGTTGTATTTATATGAGCAGGTGAGGCTTTTTTCAATAGTTAGGCTCTCTTCACCTGCCTAGTAGGAGAGAACTAAGCAGTGAGTAGTTATCACCTAGAAATCCCTTTATAATCACCTGGGGGAACTTTTGTAACTTTAAATTCCCTGTTCACGTTTTAAAACAACTAAATCAGAGACTCCTGGGAAGGCAGCGAGGCATCAATGTTATTTAAAACTTCTGGGATAATTTCAGTGTACTGAAGTTGAAAATCACTGCTTAAACTTTGTCTGCATATCAGGATTATCCAAAGGGCTTCAAAACCTGATGCTAGACATTCTTAGCCATTTTGATGTACTTGTCCTGAGGTTGAGACCAGGCATTAATATTTTTGAAAATCCATAGGTAAATATTTAGATAGGATTAAGAATCTCTGTAATGGGACTTCCATTTACTTAGTTATAATTATTAGATATGTTAAATTATCTTAAATGGTTATTTAACCCTACCTTAAACCTTTTTTCCTCAAACAAAATATTGTCTTTGAGAGTTTATTTAGTCTTTTTGCAAAGAAGTTGATTCTATAATCATAGTCGGCCTTAAACAATACCCTTAACAAGGAATTGCTCACTCATTTATGTTTTGGATTTAAAATACTGTTTTTCCTTACCAAATTGTTTAATATTAAACCCAGACAAAATAATTCAACTAATTAAATAATTCAGTGGGTGTTTATTTACTAATAATTAAGTGAAATACCATACCATACAATTTTCTGCCAACTTAATACAATACATGAAAATAATCATTGAAGTAGTCATTCTGAATATCACATTAAGCAAAGTTAATTCTAAAATGTGTAGTTTAACATCAACTTAGAATTGGTGAGAAAGCACACCAGTATCATACTATTACACTGAAATAATTAACTGAATGTATTTAAATTTTTATATTTTAATATTTATACTTGTCTAACATATATTGTCCAATATATTTAAAAAATCTGTAATCCATTCTTGTAGTTTTAATTAAAACAGAGCTTTGTGGATCCATGGACAAGATGGCTGAATAGACACAACTCCGTTGCACAACACCCAGCAAGAGAGACATGGAAATTGAGAGATCTTCTAGCTCCAACCAGGGTACCAGGTGCATTTCAACGGGTCTGTTTGGACAGTGAGCAAAGCCCAGACAGGGCAGACCGAGGCATGGAGAGGTGCTGCTTTACTCAAAAAGTGTATCTGACTGGTGAGTCAGAGGCTCCCCCTCCAGCACCCTAGTCCAAATATAGCATCTCAACAATACACAGAACAGGGGATCTTTGCCAGTCAAGCTCCAGGAATTACAAGCACAGAGCTGAATAATTCAGGATGGTGTTCCGAATTGTTGCACAGATCTAAGCAAACACATAAACCCATAAGCCAGCTGGAAGAGCCTGCGGACGGAGCTATCACCACTTCCCTGTGCCCGGAAAGAGAGGGAGCTGAAAGTGGGGAGACAGACAGTGCAGCTGGGTGGGCCCTTACCCTCCCCGACAAACCCTAGAGGGCTGAAGCACTCATTCTAGCAGGTTATGCAGCCAGTGCCTCAGTCTCAGCTGAACCCTGAATGATCCAGCTCCATGGAGGAAAGGTACAACCCACTATTAAAGAGGCTGGACTAGGCTTCATGTTTTAACAAAAATCACAGGAAGCCTATGTAGCAATGGGACAGTGTTCTTTACCAGCTAGCAGCACCTTCAGGTCAGCGAAAGAGGCAGGACTACCCTCCCAATATAAATGAAAAAGACACAGGAAGCCAATCAGCAACCTGAAGGAGTCCCTGGAAATCCAGTAGCACCTTGACAGGCAGACAAGTGACCTCATCAAGTAGCTCCCTAAGATCAGAGCTAGATAAATCCACGAAGATGGGGAAAAAACAGAGCAAAAAAGATGAAGCCATCAAAGACCAGAGCACCTCTTCTCCTTCAAGGGATCACAACTTCTCATCAACATGAGAACATAACAGGATGGAGAAAGAATGTGATGAATTGACAGATACAGGCTTCAGAAGGTGGATAATAACAAACTTTTCTGAGCTAAAGAAACACGTTCTAACCCAGTGCAAAGAAATAAAAACTTTGACAAAAGGTTAGACAAAATGCTAACTAGAATAACCAGCTTAGAGAAGAACATGAATGACTTGATGGAACTGAAAAACACAGCCCAAGAACTACATGAAGCAAACACAAGTTAATAGCTGAATTGATCAAGCAGAAGAAGGAATATCAGAGATTGACAATCAACTCAATGAAATAAAGAGAAAGAGGGCCAGGTGCGGTGGCTCAAGCCTGTAATCCCAGCACTTTGGGAGGTCAAGGCGGGTGGATCATGAGGTCAAGAGATCGAGACCATCCTGGTCCACATGGTGAAACTCTGTCTCTACTAAAAATACAAAAAATTAGCTGGGCATGGTGGCACATGCCTGTGGTCCCAGCTGCTCAGGAGGCTGAGGCAGGAGAATTGCCTGAACCCAGGAGGTGGAGGTTGCGGTGAGCTGAGATTGTGCCATTGCACTCCAGCCTGGGTAACAAGAGCGAAACTCCGTCAAAAAAAAAAAAAAAAAAAAAAGGAGGACTGGAGAAAAAAAAGAGAAAGGAAATGAACAAAGCCACCAAGAAAGATGGGATTATGTGAAAAGACCTAATCTATGCTTGATTGGTGTACCTGAATATGATGGGGAGAATGAATTCAACCTAGAAAACACTCTTCAGGATATTATCCAGGAGAACTTCCCCAGCCTAGCAAGGCAGTCCAACAGTCAAATCCAAGAAATACAGAGAACTCCACAAAAGATATTCCTCAAGAAGGGCAACCCCAAGGCACATATCCATCAGATTCACCAGGTTTGAAATGAAGGAAAAAATGCTAAGGGCAGCCAGAGAGAAAGATCAGGTCACCCACAGAGGGAAGCCAGTCAGACTCACAGTGGATCTTTCAGCAGAAACCCTACAGGCCAGAAGAGAATGGAGGCCAATATTCAACATCCTTAAAGAAAAGAACTTTCAAATGAGAATCTCATATTAAGCCAAATTAAGCTTCATAAGTGAAGTAGAAATAAAATTCTTTACAGAAAAGCAATTATTGAGAGGTTTCACCACCACCAGACCTGCTTTTCAAGAGCTCATGAAAGAAACACTAAACATGGAAAGGAACAAGTACCAGCCACTGCAAAGGCATGCCAAATGGCAAAAACCAAAAATGTATTGGAGAAACTGAGTCAACAAATGGACAAGAAAACCAGCCACTAACAAAGTGACAGGATCAAATTTACACATAACAGTATTAACATTGAATGTAAATGGCCTAAAAGCCCCAAGCAAAAGACACAGACTGACAAACTGGATAAAAAGTCAAGACCTGTTGTTGTGCTATATTCAGGAAACCCATCTCACATACAAAGACACTCATAAACTCAAAATAAAGGATGGAAGAAGATTTACCAAGCAAAAAGAGAACAAAAAAAAAGCAGGGTTTACTCTCCTAGTCTCTGATAAAACAGACTTCAAACCAACAAAGATCAAAAGAGACAAAGAAGGGCATTACATAATGGTAAAGGGATCAATCCAACAAGAGTTAACTATCCTAAATATTTACGCATCCAACATAGGAGCACCCAGATACATAAAGCAAGTTCTTCATGACCGAAAATGAGATTTAGACTCCCATGCAATAACAGTGGGAGACTTCAACACTCCACTGTCAATATTAGACAGATAAACGAGACAGAAAATTAACAAGGACATCTAGGACTTGAATGCAGAGCTGGACCAAGTAGACCTAATAGACATCTACAGAAATCTCCACCCCAAATCCACAGAATATACATTCTTCTCAGCACCACATTGCACTTACTCTAAAATTGACCACATAATTGGAAGCAAATCACTCCTCAGCAAATGCAAAAGAATGGAAATCTTAACAAATAATCTATTAGACCATGGTACAATCAGATCAGAACTCAGGATTAAGAAACTCACTGAAATCGACACAACAAACTGAACAACTTGCTTCTGAGTAGCAACTGGATAAACAATGAAATGAAGGCAGAAATAAAGATCTTCTTCAAAACCAACCAGAATGAAGACACAACTTACCAGAATCTCTGGGACACATTTAAAGCAGTGTTGAGAGGGAAATTTATAGCAATAAATGCCCACTTGAGAAACAAGGAAAAATCCAAAATCGACAGCCTATCATCAAAATTGAAAGAGCTGGAGGAACTAGATCAAAATACCTCAAAAGTTGGCAGAAGACAAGAAATAACTAAGATCAGAGCAGAACTGAAGGAGATAGAGACACAAAAAACTCTTCAAAAAACTCAATAAATCCAGGAGCTGGTTTTTTGAAAAGATCAACAAAATAGCTAGACTAATAGAAAAGAGAGAAGAATAAAATGGATGCAATAAAAAACAATAAAGGGGATATCACCACTGATTCCACGGAAATATAAACTACCATAAGAGGTTACTACGAACAGCTCTATGCACATAAACCAGTAAACCTGGAAGAAATGGATAAATTCCTGGACACTTGCACTCTCCCAAGACTCAACCAGGAAGAAGTTGAAACCCTGAATAGACAATAAACAAGGGCTGAAGTTAAGGCAGCAATTAGTAGCCTACCAACCAAAAAAAGTCCAGGTCCAGATGGGTTCACAGCCAAATTTTACCAGACATACAAAAAGGAGCTGATTCCATTCCTTCTGAAACTGTATCAGACAATACAAAAGTGGGAATCCTTCCTGAATCATTTTATGAGACCAACATCATCCTGATACCAAAAACAGGTAGAGACTCAACTAAAAAAGAAAATTTCAGGCCAATACTCAAAACCTTCAATAAAATATGGGCAAACTAAATGCAACAACACATCAAAAAGCTTATTCATCACAATCAAGTAGGCTTCATCCCAGGGATGCAAGGCTGCTTCAACATACCCAAGTCCATAAAGGTAATCCATCACGTAAACAGTACCAAAGACAAAAACCACATGATTATCTCAATAGATGCAGAGAAGGCCTTTGACAAAATTCAACAATGCTTCATGCTAAAAACTCACAATCAACTAGGTATCAATGGAATGTATCATAAAATAATAAAAGGTATTTATGACAGATATACAGCCACTATTATACTGAACAAGCAAAGCCAGAAGCATTCCCTTTGAAATGAGGCACTAGACAAGGATGCCTCTCTCACCACTCAGATTCAATATCATATTGGAAGTTCTAGCCAGAGTAATTAGGCAAGAAAAATAAATAAATAAAGGGCATTCAATTAGGAAAGGAGGAAGTCAGACTGTCTCTATTTGCAGACAACATGATTGTATATTTAGAAGACCCCCGTTGTCTCAGCCCAAACTCTCCTGAAACTGATAAGCAACTTCAGCAGAGTCTCAGGATACAAAATCAATATGAGAAAATCGCAAGCATTCCTATACACCAGTAACAGACTTAAAGAGAGCCAAATCAAGAACAAACTGCCATTCACAATTGCTACAAAGAGAATAAAATACCTAGGAATACAACTAACAAAGGATGTAAAGGACCTCTTCAAGGAGAACTACAAACCACTGCTCAATGAAATAAGAGAGGACACAAATAGATGGAAAAACATTCCATGCTCATTGTTAGGAAGAATCAGTATTGTGAAAATGGCCATACTGCCCAATGTAATTTATAGATTCAACGCTATCCCCATCAAGCTACCAATGACCTTCTTCACAGAATTGGAAAAACCACTTCAAACTTCATATGGAACCACAAGACAGCCCCCAGAGCCAAGACAATTCTAAGGAAAAACAACAATGCCAGAGGCATCACACTGCCGAACTTCAAACTATACTACAAGGCTACAGTAATAAAAACAGCCTGGTATTGGTACCAAAACAGACATAGACCAATGGAACCGAATAGAGGCCTCAGAAGCAACACCACATATCTACAACCATCTGATCTTTGATAAACCTCACAAAAACAAGCAATGGGGAAAGGACTCCATGTTTAATAAATGGTGTGGGACAACTGGCTAGCTGTGTGCAGAAAGCAGAAACTGGACCCTTTCCTGTCACCTTACACTAAAATTAAGTCCAAGTGTATTCAAGATTAAACATAAAACCTAACACCATAAAAAGTCTACAAGAAAAGTAGGCAAAACCATCCCGGACATAAGCATAGGCAAGGACTTCATAACTAAAACACCAAAAGCAATGGTAACAAAAGCCAAGATAGACAAATGGGATCTAATTAAACTTCAGAGCTTGTGTACAGCAAAAGAAACAATCATTATAGCAAACCAGCAACCAACAGAATGGGAAAAAATTTTTGCAATCTACCCATCTGACAAAGGGCTAATATCCAGAATCTACATAGAACTAAAACAAATTTACAAGAAACAGACAGACAAACCCATTCAAAAAGTGGGTAAAGGATATGAACAGACTCTTTTCAAAAGAAGACATCTGTGAGGCCAAGAAACATATGAAAAAATGCTCATCGTCACTGGTCATTAGAGGAATGCAAATCAAAACCACATTGATGTATCATCTCACGCCAGTTAGAATGGTGATCATTAAAAAATCTAGAGACAACAAATGCTGGAGAGGATGTGGAGAAAAAGGAACACTCTTACACAGTTGATAGGAGTGTAAATTAGTGCAACCATTGTGGAAGACAGTGTGGCGATTTCTCAAGGATCTAGAAATAGAAATTCCATTTGACCCAGCAATCCCATTACTGGGTGTATACCCAAAGGACTATAAATTGTTCTGTTATAAAGACACATGCACGATTATGTTCATTGTAGCCCTGTGTACAATAGCAAAGACCTGGAACCAACCTAAATGCCCATCAATGATAGACTGGACAAAGAAATGTGGCACATGTACACCATAGAATACTATGCAGCCATAAAAAATGATGAGTTCATGTCCTTTGTAGGGACTTCAATGAATCTGGAGACCATCATTCTCAGTAACTGACACAAGAACAGAAAACCAAACACTGCATGTTCTCACTTTTAGGTGGGTGTTTAAAAATGAGAACACATGGACTCAGGGAGCAGAGCATCACACACTGGGGGCAGTTGGCAGGGGTCTAAGGAGGGACAGTAGGGGGTGGGGAGGGACAGCAGGGTGTGGGGAGGGTCGGGAGGGATAACATGGGGGGAAATGCCAGATATAAATGAAGGGGGAGTAGAAGCAGCAAACCATCTGGTTATGTATGCACCTGTGCAACAACCCTGCATGACCTGCACGTGTACCCCAGAACCTAAAGTAAAAAAATAATAAACCAGAGCTTTGCTCTAACTGAAAAATGATGTTAATAAGGTTTATAATACATATTTATATAAAACTTACCATATATAACATAATACATATAATATTATAATGCAAATGAGGCATAACAACTTGTGGCCACATATTTGCAGCATTCTTTAAGAAGAATTATCGGTGCTATTTGTAAACATACCCTTAATATAATTATTTATCATATTTCTACTATCAAAACTCTAATCCAGTTCTCCATAGTCTTTCACTTGGACTACTGTGATACCATACTATCTAGTTTCTCTACTTAATTAGCTTTCCCTATCATCTATCCACTCTACAGTAGCTAAAGCATTATTTTAGAAATGCAAATCAGGTGATATGCCTTTCTTGTTTACGACTCTCCAATGGTTTCTTTCAGAATTAGAGGCTGGGAACAGTGGCTCACACCTGTAATCCCAGCATTTTGGAGACTGAGGCAGGTGCATCACCTGAGGTCAGGAGTTTCAGACCAGCCTGGCTAACATGACAAAACCCCATCTCTAAAAAAATACAAAATTAACCAGGCCTGGTGTTGCATGCCTGTAATCCCAGGTACTCGGGAGGCTGAGGCAGAAGACTCGCTTGAACCTGAGATGTGGAAGTTGCAGTGAGCCAAGATAGAGCCACTGCAGTCCAGCCTGGACAACAAAGTGAGACTCCATCTCAGAAAAAAAAAAAAGTTTTAAATAAATTTTTATCACAATTAAAATAGAAGTTTCTACCTCTCTTTCCTCTCCCCATGTCATTATGCCCTAGTGGCATTAATGTTTTGTCTTTATTCTTTGAATATTCCAGAGCATTTGCAACAGCTCTAGCCTCTACTTGGAATGTTCTTCCTGTAGATATTTGTGGGGTCCCTTTAGTACCATGAGGAGCTAAATGATCAAAGCATACTCTCATAAACCATAGCGCTTGCCAGTATAAGGTTGATGCATAGAAGGAAAAAGCAAGCAAATAAACCATAATTCAACATTGTTTCCAGGATGACCAGTGGAAATCATAGACATGTGATTCATTTGTTACACGAGATAGATTCGAATACCTCAATGTCTATATGACTGTTAGGGAAATTGAATTTGTAGTTACAACTTTCTGAAAAGTAAATTTCCAGACTCAGATGACTCCACTATAAATTCTACCAAACATTTAATGGAGAAATCACACCAAATCTACACAATCTCTGCCAAAAAATAGAAGAGATTACACCTCTTAACTTATGTTATAAAGTCAGGATTATCCTAATACCAAAATTATACAGATAATAGAAAAGAAAACACAGACCTATTTCCATTATGAATATAGATGCAAAACTTCTTAACAGTATGTTAGCAAATAATGTCCATGACCATATTAAAACATACTAAAACATTAGTGTACCATGACCAAGTGGGAGATCCCAGGAAAGAGAAGGTGAGCAAGAAGGCTTTGTGACTGCATTTGGCTGAGAATTGTAAGTGAAACCCCAATATGGGAGAAAGATAGAGTGTACCTCTGTATCCACCTTTCCAACCAGGGACCTATCATACAATCAGGCCATGAAAGAGCACCTTGTCCCTCCCAAGTACTGGATCTAACTTGAGGAGAGGCTGAGTGACTGAAAAGGAAAGGCACTAGAAATTATTTCAGGCATTTTACCAAGAGGATGCCATTCTGTATACCAAGCCAGGTAGTGTTTGGCAAACTGGCAGCAGCGGCCACTGTGGATATTTACGTCTTCGGCAGGAGATTGAAGCACTTGGTTTGGAGTATGGGAAGGGTCCCCATCAGGAGAACTTAGAGTCAAGTGTGGAATGTGCTTCAGCTTGCAGGCACTGGAATTAGGCTCTCTCCCTCATGGGACTGGAGTAGGAGGAGATTTTGCTGGAGCCACAGTTTTGCCTGGGTGGCAGGATTTGCAGACAGCAGTAGCTTTCCACCCAGGGACCAGTCTGTGTGTGACATTGCAGGGTACCTCATCTTGCTCTCTTAGAGAAGAGAGTGAACTCTGCTGATTCTGAGGTGTGGGAGGGAGGCTGATCCCAATCCTGCTTACTGGATTGAAAGCTTGGGCTACCCCCTCTTCCTGTGCGGATAATTTGATGCATCAGTGATTTCTCAGCTCCTTTCCTGGGCATATCTCTGAGCATTTGGTGACTGCCCCTTGGACTCCCACTGAAGCTAGTGCTTGCACCAGCCTTTAGGGGACCCATGTGTCATCTTGTCCAGTCCAGCTCTGCCCAGCTTCATTCCCCAACTCTGGAGCTAAGTGCTAAACCCAAGTCATCCTACATTCCACAGCCCAGCCCATTGCCTGAGGCACTGGAGAGCTTCTGGTAAACAGAGATCAAGGAGAAGGAAGGCCTGTTACTTCCACAGCTAGCTTTTGCCTGCTAGCACCACCTACTGGCCTAGAGGTAGGCCTGAACAACCCAATACACAATCTGCTAACACAAGTGTATGGCACTTGGGAAAAATAACCAGTTCTTGAAAATCCTGCCACCTCAGTTTCACAGGAGGCTGTGAGATGACTCATATGCACAGACTGCTCACAATGCACAGTGCACCACTGCTGTGAATACTCTGAACCCCTCTGTCGTGACTGAGCAACCCCAAGCTTCTGGAAGAATTGGCAAAACCCAAGCTATCTGAAATAACAAGAAGGAATTGTTGTTGATTTTTAACCTGTAAATTCTCTTAGAATTTTGTTTCCCTGAAATGAGTTATTTGCTTTGTGATGTTTGTTAGTTACTGTATCAATTATGTTTGAGAAAATGAAGGACAATGTGAAATGCTGAGATGTGACTTATAACTTTGGCTTTGCTGAGCTCCAACTTGTAACTTTGGCTCTGCTGAACTGTTCTCGCAAAAACAGGAACTCTGTGAAAGGGACTAACCACACAGCTTGACTGCCAGAGAGAGATGACAGCGAATAATAGGCTTCTCATTGCAGGGAGCCTATAAACGGATGTGCAACGGAGAGGCTTATTACCTGGATTTCTTTTTCAGGAAAGGCATATTGATTAGGACCCTGGAAAGGGAATGCAACCCTTATGGAAAGCCATGAGGGGCGCCTGTCTCTGTGGTTGAGCTAAGAATGGAAAAGTCTTTCTTCTCCCACTGCTCTTCCAGGCCTGCATGGAGGCCCCTCCCTCTTGCAGTTTTTGTGGTCAGGCTGGTTGTCCTGTGTCAGATCCTGTTCCCCCTGTAGCTGTGAGCCCAATATGTCCTTTCTGATCATCATAAGTTTATGTTTAACCTATATTCTTGCTAAGGTGTATGATTTCTATGCTGACAAACAGAAAGTTATCTTTACATTCTTCTGCTTTTATAATACCACGCTGTGATTTTTGTGCACCAGTTTTTGCAAATGTATTCTTTTTGTGTAATGATCACTGAAACTTTGTGTAACCTCCCATTCCCCAGTTGAAAGTGCACAATAAAAAACTGTCAGACATTCATGGAGCAGCATTATGCAATGTCTCCCCTGGGCTCATCTTTAAGGGAAACTTTTTCCTTGTCCCACTTTCTTTTTCACCGACCACTCGATCACTTTGAGAGATCTTAAACCCTCGTTGATATATTGAGAGCTGGTCTCGCCAATACACCACTTCTACAACCAGCATTTGAGCCACCACAATAAGGCTGTCTATAACCAAGGAATTCTTACAGAACTTCACCACTTAAAACATACAGAAGCAAAGCCAAATAATACTCCTCAACGTACTTTATAGTCACATCCTAAAGGAAAACAAAGTCCTGTCTCAATGAAAATAAACTCAGAGAGTAGATGGAAGAAAGACACTGAAGCCGGGATGAAGGGAGAGAAAGTTGGGAACCCTGCATGGGCTATAATGCACCAGGATTCATTTTTAACCACAATAGTTCTGGGGCAATGAGTGAGTTGAACTGGCAAGGAACAACTCATTCTCTCTGTGAGCTCTGAAACCCCACCAGGAGAGGACCCCTCAACACTTGAGATGACAAGGAGAGTTGCTTAAATAAGTGGCAGGCGCGGGGGCAGGGGAAGGCAGCAAGTCTGCTGATGTGGAGCCCAGAGGGTTTGGTGCCAGAGCATCTGTAGTGGAGCAAGGCCAGGGACAGCCAACCCTCTAGGCCCAACTTTCTCCCATAAGATACTTTAGCGCAGGGGGCACTGTTCCACTTGATCTTTGCAGCATGGTCTTGCACATTAGAAGGTGCTGATCAGACCTGAGCAACCCTTGGTTTGCTGGCCTCTCCCAGGGGCCCAGCCTGACCACAGTTGCTTACAGGGAAGTCTTGGGTACCCCAGGGGCCCACACCATAGCTCCTGTGCCTGATCAGTAGAGAGCTCCAGTGAGGTGATCCCTATGGCCACTCACCAGCCTGCATGGTCTCTCCCCATATTGCAGCATCCATGTCGATGGGCCTGGCATGTGTCTGCATGGGTGGGCTTTGCTTTACTTGACCACCAGCAAATGGGAGCACAGTCTATTCCCTCTCTCCCTGCTTGCCACCTTTGCAGAGTAAGCCTTGGCAAGCTCAGAGCCAGCCAGACCCATCCCTGCCAGTACCCCAACCTTGCACTTACACTGTTGAGAGAACAGTGGATCCTCCCATACCCTGAACAATCATTCCTGCTTCAGAGGCAAACCAGACCCACTAGTGCATCAAAAAGTTTATCCACCACAGTCAAGTAGGCTTTATCCCTGGGATGCAAAGTTAGTTCAACATACACAAATCATTAAATGTAATTCATCACATAAATAGGACTAAAGACATAAACAATATCATTATCTCAATAGATTCAGAAAGATCTTTCAACAAATTTCAACATCCCTTCATATTAACAACCCTGAATAAAATTGGTACTGAAAGAACATACCTCAAAATAATAAGATGCATGAAAGAAAAGCACACGGCCAACATACTAAATGTGCAAAATCTGGAAACATTCCCTTTGAAAACCAGTAAAAGAGAAGGATGCCTTCTCTCACCACTCCTATTTAACATAGTATTGGAATTTCTGGCCAGGACAGTCAGGCAAGAGAAAGAAATAAAGGTCATCCAAATAAAGAGGAAGTCAAACTATCCCTTTCTGCACATGATAAGATTCATTATCTAGAAAATCCCATAGTCTCAGCCCAAAAGATTCTTTAGCTGATAAACAACTTCAGCAAAATCTGAGGATACTAAATCAATGTGAATAAAATCACTAGCATTTCTATACACCACCAACAGTCGAGGTGAGAGCCAGATGCGGAACATAGTCCTATTCACAACTGCCATTAAAGGAATAAAATACCTAGGAATATACTAACTAGGGAAGTGAAAGAGTCCTATAAGGAGACCTACAAAACACTGCCCAAAGAAATCAGAGACAGCACAATGAAATGTTAAAATATTTCACACTTATGGGATAGGAAGAATCAATATAACTAAAATGTCATACTGCTTAAAACAGCTTATAGATTCAATGCTATTCCTATTAATCCACTCTGAGATTCTTCACAGAACTAGAAAAAAATATACTATTTTAAAATTCATATGGAACCAAAAAAGAGCCCGAATAGTCAGAGAAATCCTAAACAAAAAGAACATAGCTGGAGGCTTTATGCTACCAGACTTAAAACTATGCTACAGATCTAGAGTAACCAAAACAGCATGGCACTGGTACAAAAACAGACACATAGATCAGTTGAGCAGAATAGAGAACCCAGACATAAGATTGTATACCAACAGGTATCTCATCTTCATGGAATCTGACAAAAACAAGCAATGGGGAAAGGATTCCTTATTCAATAAATGGTGCAGGGATAAGTGGCTAGCCACATGTAGAAGATTGAAGCTGACTCGTTTTGTATACCACATAAAAAATTAACTCAAGATAGATTAAAGACTTGAATGTAAAACCCAAACTTTAAAAACCCTGGAGGGCAACTTAAGCAAAAACGTTCTGGACATATGAACAAACAAAAAATTTATGACAAAGACACCAAAAGCAATTACATAAAAAGCAAAAATTGACAAATGGGATCTCATTAACCCCAAGAGCTTCTGCACAGCCAATTGTCAACAGAGTAATCAGGCATTCTATAAAATGGGGAAAAAATTTTGCAAACTATGCGTCTGGCAAAGGTCTAACATCCAGCATGTATAAGGAACTTAAGCAAATTCATTAAAAAAAAAAAACAAAACATTAAAAAGTGGGCAGAGGACATAAACACTTCCTAAGAAAACATATACGACCAATAATCATATGAAAAAAAAAATCAATGTCACTGATCATCAGAGAAATGCAAAGAAAAACCACAATGAGATACCATCTCAAACCAGTAAGAGTGGCTATTACTAAAAAGTAAAAAAATAACAGATGCTGGTAAGGTTGCAGAGGAAGAGATATGCTTATACACTGTTGGTGGGTGTGTCTATTCATTCAACCATTGTGGAAGATAATGTGGCAATTCCTCAAAGACCTACATATAGAAATACCATTTAACCCAGAAATTTCATTACTGTGTTTATACCCAAAGGAATATAAATATACACATTTTTCTGTTACAAAGATACTTGTTGGCCAGTTGAGGTGGCTCATGCCTGTAATCCCAGCATTTCGGGAGGCTGAGGTGGGTGAATCACTTAAGGTGAGGAGTTTGAGATCAGCCTGGTCAACATGCCAAAACCCTGTCGGTACTAAAAATAAAAAATAAAAAATAAAAATAGCTGAACATTGTGGCACATGCCTGTAATCCCAGCTACTAGGGAGGCTGAGGCAGGAGAATTGCTTGAACTCAGAAGGTGGAGTTTGAAGTGAGCCAAGATAGTTCCAGTGCATTCCAACCCGAGCAACAGAGCAAAACTCCATTTCCAAAAAGAAAGAAAAAAAAAAGACACATGAATGTGTATGTTCATTGCTTTACTATTCAGAAAAGCAAAGACATAGAATAGAATTAATCTAAATGTCCATCAATGATAGAATGGATAAAGAAATGTGGTAAATATACATCATGAAATATTATGCAGCTATAAAAAAGAATGAGATGATTAAGTCCTTTGCAGGGACATGGATAAAGCTGGAGACTATTATCTTCTAACAAACTAATGAAGGAACAGAAAACCAAATGCCGTATGCTCTCATTTATATATGGAAACAAAATGATAAGAATCCACGGACATACAGAGGGAAACACCACAGACTGGGGCTTGTAAGAGGGTGGAGGGAGATGATCAGAAAAAATAAATAATGGGCACTAGGCTTAATAGCTGGGTGATTAAATAATCTGTACAACAAACCCTCATGATACAAGCTTATGTAACAAATCTGCACATGTACCTCTGAACTTAAACGAAAATTTAAAAGTAATATTTTCAAAAAGTATACTCAAAAATAAGAAGTGACAATAACTCCAGATGAAAAGAAACCAACATAACAATTCCAGAAGTATTTAAAACAAAAAACAAAAAACAAACAACAGTTTTATGAAACTTCCAAAGGATCACATTAACGTTCCAGCAATGGGTCCTAACCAAAATGGAGTTATTAGAATGCCAGATATAGAATTCAAAATATTGATTTTAAAGAAGCTCAATTAGAATAAAGAGCAATCTGAAAATGGCTACAAATAAATCAGAAAATCAATCTGGAACATTACTGACAAATTTAACAGATAAACAGATTTTTAAAACATCAAAAAGAACTTCTGAAAATGAAAAATAGATTGAAGAAATTACAAAAACTAGGTAAGTCTTCAGCAACAGACTAATTGAAACAGAACAAAATAAATCTCAGAACCTGAAGAAAAGTCTTTGGGGATTAATCCAGTATCACACAAAAAAATTTTTTTAATAAAAAATAATAAAAAAGCATTATAAAACATAGCCAAACATATAAATCAAGCAAAAAGTTTGGAAAACATATTTAGGAAAATAGCTGAGTAAAAATTCCTTAGTCTGGCAGAGATTTAGGTATCCAAATACAAAAGTCTCAACAAATTCCTGAAAAATATATTGCAGGTAAAGCCTCATCATGAAATACAGTCATCAGACTTTCTAAGGCCAATGCAAAGGAAAACATTAAAATCAGGAGGAGAAAAGCATTTATCACCTATAAAGGGAACCTATATAGACTATCAGGAAACTTCTCGGCAGAAGCATTACAAGCCAGTAAAGATTGGGATTGTAATTTCAAAGTGCCTAAAGGAAAAAAAAAAGTCAATTATAATTTTTGTATCCTACTAGAATAAGTTTTATAAATGAGGAAATAAAGTATTTCCCTGACAAGCAGTTGCTGAGGGACTTTATCACCACTAGACCAGACGTCCAAGCAATTTCAGTAAAGTTGTAACATGGAAACAAAAGGTTGATACTCACCATCATAAAATCATACAAAACTGTAAATCTCACAGTATAAGAAACAATTTTACAAATGAAGAAGAGAAAGAAATCGAATATCAATATGACATAATTCAAACAAACTACAAAGATAAAGTAAGAAAAAAATCTATACAGCAACTAGACAACAATTAACATCATGACAGGAACAAAAAACGCAAATTAATCCTGAACATACGTGAATTAAACGCTCCACTTAGAAATTGGTGTGGTAGATTAAAAATACGAACCAACCAGATGTTATTTATAAAAAGAACTTCAACTTACTGGTAAGACAGTTGTAGTCCAAAGGCAAATGGATGGAAAAGGATATTTTATGAAAATGGAAAAAAGAAAGCAAGCAGGAGTAGCTACCATTATATCAAATAAAACATACTTTAAATCAACAACAGTTAAAAAAAAAAAGACAAAGTCATTTTATCATTGTAAAGGGACCAATATACAAGAAGATATGAAAATTCCAAATATATATGCACCCAACACTGGGGCACTCAGATTCATGAAACAAATATTACCAGATCTAAAAAAGAGGCAGACAACAATACAAAAATAGTGGTGGACTGCAACACCCCATTGACAGCACTAGAAATATCATTGAGACAGAAAATCAAGAAAGAAACAGTAGACTTAAATCATAGACCAAATAAACCTATTTTATAGAACATTTTCCCCAAGAACTGCAGAATACACATTTTTTTCTCATCAGTACATGAAACATTCTCCAAGATAAACAATATGTTATACTACAAAATAAGTCTCAATTAAAGTAAAAAGTTTATAAATTATGCCAAGCATTTTGTCAGACCATAGGGCAATAAAACTAAAATTTAAAGACAAACACTTGAAATTATACAAATATAAAAAAAAATTAAACAACATACTCCTGAATATTTGGGTCAACAACAAAATTAAGATATATTTTGAAAATGTTATTGAAATAAATAAAAAGGGAAACACAACATACAAATAACTCTGAGATAATGCAAAGCAGTGCAAGAGGGAATTTTACAGTATTAAATGCCTAGATCAAAATATCACAGATTAGCAACCAAACATCTCATTCACCTCAAGTAAGAAGAAAAACAAGAACAAACCAAACCAGAGCTAACAAAAGAAAGGAGAATCCAAAACTAACAAAGATCAGAGAAGAACTAAATGAAATTCAAAATGAAAAAATTTATAAAAGGATCAACAAAACAAAAAGTTTTTTGTTTTCATTCTTCAAAAAGATACAAAAATTTTGACAGAACACTAGCTATATTAACCAAGATAAGAAAGAAGATCCAAGCATACATAATCAAAAATTTAAAAAGAAACATTACAAATGACATGACAGAAATACAAAAAATTATCAGGCTACTTTGGACAACTGTATGTACATGAACAGGAGGAAATGAATAAATTCCTGGAAACACACAACCTCCCAAGATTGAACCAGCAAGAACTAGAAATTCTGAACAGACCAGTAACAAGTAGTGAGAATGAATCAATAATATCTCCCCTGTACCTTTAGAAAAAGCTCAGGACCAAATGAATTCATAGTCAAACTCTACCTAATGTACAAGGAAGAACTAGTATCAATCCTCCTGAAATGCTTTGAAAAAAATCAAGGAAGAAGCTTTCTAACTCACCTCCCAAAGCCAGTATTACCCTGATATCAAAGCCAGTCAGGAGCACAAAGGAAAAAGAAAACTGAAGATCAGTATTTCTAATAAACATAGATGTAAAATCCTCAACAAAATATGAAGAAACCAAATCCAATAGCAAATCGCAAAGATAATGTACTGTGATCAAATGGGTTTTATTCTAGGTGAGAAAGAATGGCTAAAACACACCAATCAAGAAATGTGATTTATCACATAAACAATTAAAAATGGAAAACATCTTATCCTCTCAATATATAAAGAAAAAACATTTGATAAACGTTAAAATCCCTTCATGATGAAAACCTTCAACAAACTAGGCATCAAAGGCACATTCCTTAAAATAATTAAAGCCATTTATGGCCAGGTGTGATGGCTCACACATGTAATCCCAGCACTTTGAGAGGAAGGAGGATTGTTTGAGCCAAGGAGTTTTAAACCTGCCTGGCCAACATAGTGAGACCTCATCTCTAGAGAAAATACAAAAATCTGAGTGTGGTGACACACACCTATATTCCCATCTACTCAGGAGGCTGAGGTGGGAGAATCACTTGAGCCTTAGAAGTCAAGGCTGCAGCGAGCCATGATTGCACCACTGCGTTCCAGCCTGGGTAACAACGTGAGACCCTGTCTAAAAAAACTTAAAAGCTATTTATGGCAAATCCATAGTAAATATTATAAGAAACAAGGAAAAGCACTTTTCCTAAGATCTTGAACAAGACAAAGATACCCACTTTCACTATTCCTATTTGACATAGCACTGGAAGTCCTAGCCAGAGCAATCAAGAATGAGAAAGAAAGAAAATGCCTCTGAGTTCGAAAAAAAGGTAGTAAAATTATTTCTTTTTGTTGATGATATGTTCTTACATCTAGAAAACCTTAAAGGTGCCTCCAAATGATTCCTAGATTTTATGAAGCAATTCAGTAAAGTTATAAGATACAAAATGAATGTACAAAAATTAGTCGCATTTCTAAAAACCAATAATGGTCAGACTAAGAACCAAATCAGGTAGTCAATCCTATTTACAATTATTTTTTAAAATTCCTAGAAATACATTTAACCAAAGAAGTAAAACATTTCTACAAGGAAAATAACAAAAGATATCATTGATGACACAAACAAATAGAAAAGCATTTCATGTTCATGGAATGAAAGAAGCAACATCATTAAAATGCCCAAAGAAATCTACAAAATCATTGAAATTTCTATGAAAATACCAAAGTAATTTTTAATAGAATTAGAAAAATCTAAAATTCAAATTTATACAAAACTAAGAAAATAGGCCAAATAGCCAAAGCAATTCTAAGCTAAAGCAACAACTGCAAAAAACTGTAGGCATTACAATACCTGACTCCAAATTAGACTACAAGGCTATAGTAATGAAACCATCATAGTACTAGTACAAAAATAGATACATAGATTAATGGAACAGAATAGACAATCAATAAAGCCACATAACTATAGCCAACTGATCTTTGACAAAGTTGACAAAAACATAAACTGGGGAAATAACTCCCTCTTCAAGATATGGTGCTTGAAAAACTGGATTGCCATATATAAAAGAATAAAGCTGTACCCTCTCTCTCACCATAAACAAAGCCTTAAATGTAAGACCAAAAACTATAAAAATCCTAGAAAATAGCATAGGAAAAACTTTTGAACATCGGCTTGGGGATATAATTTATGACTAAGATCTCAAAGGCAAATGTAACAAAAATAACAATAGACAAATGGGACTTAATTCAACTAAAAAGCTTCCTCACAGCAAAAGAAATAATAGTGACAAAAAAGACTTACAGAATATAAGAAAATACTTTCAAAATATGCATCCAATGAGATAAATTGCCAGTATCTACAAGGAATTCAAACAACTCAACAACAAGAAAACAACCCCATTAAAAAGTAGGCAAAGGACATGAACAGACATTTTGCAAAAAAAAAAAAAAAAAAAAAAAGGACATAAAAATGTCGAAGAAACATATTAAAAAATGCTCAACATCACTAATCATTAGAGAAATGCAAATTAAAACCACAATGCAATACCATCTTATACAAGTCAGAATGAGTGTTATTAAAAAGCCAAAAAATATGCAGAGAAAAGGAAATGCTTATACAATTTTTGGTGAGAATGTATATTTGTACAACCTCTATGTAAAATGTTATAAAGATTTCTCTAGAAACTGAAAATAGTACTACTATTTCATCCAGCAATCCCAGTACTAGGTATCTACTGAAGGAAAATAAATCATTATATTAGAAAGATACCTGCACTCATATGTTTATGACAGCAGTACTCACAATAGCAGAGATATGGCATCAAGTGTCCATCAATGCATGATTGAATAAAGAAAATGTGGTATATATAAATAGAGCTTACCATGAATGGAGCTTGCAGAAATGGGAACTGCTCTTGGTGAGTCAATGAGTGAGTGGCAAATCAATGTGAAGGCCTAGGGCTTTAATGCACCCTACTGTAGAATTTATAAACCCTATACACTTAGGCTACACTAAATTTACAAAACAAAATATTATTAATATTGAATGAATCTTAGCTTACTCTTAACTTTTTTACTTTATAAAACTAATTTTTTAACTTTTTGACTCTTTGTAATAACTCAGTAATTCATAACTCTTTGTAGTAATAAACGTTGTACAGCTATACAAAAATATTCTTATGTCCTTATTATATAACCTTTTTTCTATTTTTACATTTTTTTTTTTACTTTTTAAATGCCTTTGTTAAAAGCTAAGACACAAACACAACCATTATCTTAGACCTACACAGGTTAAGGATCAATATCACTGCCTCCCACCTCCACATCTTGTCTCACTAGAAGATCTTTGGCCTGCTTGGAGCATTCATCTGCTATGATAACAATACCTTCTTCTGGAATATCTCCTGAAGTACCTGCCTGAAGCTTTTTTACAGTTTACCTTTTTTTAATAAGTAGAAGGAGTGAACTCCAAAATGACAAAAAGGATAGTAAATACTTAAGCCATTAACATGATAATTTAGTATCATTATCAAGTATTACGTATGTTACATAATTGTATTGCTATACTTTTATACAACTGGTAGCTGAGAAGGTTTGTTTACACCAGCATTCCACAAACATGTGAGAGTAATTCATTATTATGATGTTAGGAAGGCTATAATGTACCTAGGTAATAGTAATGTTTTAGCTCTGTTATAACTTATAGAATGATTTTCAGAGATATGGCTCATTATTGACCAAAAGATTGTTAAGTGGCATATGACTGTATCAGTGTTGAACAAATAAAAATTAAATTCAATACAATCTAAAATTCCTCCAAAAAATAAAATAGTTATATATTTTAGAAATTCCTGATATCCATAGATTGAAAATTATAAAATACAGATGAAAAATTTAAGTAGGCCTAAATAAATAGAAAGACATAATTTATGAATTAGAAGAGTCAACATAGTAAAGATATTATCCCTAAATTGATGTATAATTTTAATGCAATGTTATCAAAATTTCAATAGCTATGTTTTTCAGATATAGACAAGCTAATTCTAAAATTTACGTGAAAGACAGAGGAAGTAGAATAGCTAAATGTAATACTGAAAAAGAAGACTAAAGTTGAAGGAACTATATTTCCCAATTTTAAGACTATGTAACAACAGTAACTAAGTGTGGTGTTGGAGGAGAGACAGACATGTAAATCAATGGAGCAGAACGGAAAAGATAAAAATCGACTCAAAATGATAGCAGAAGGAATTCATGAAGAAAGAGTAGACTTTTCAGTACATTATTTGAAACAATTGTATTTTTATAGGCAAAAAATATGAATCTAACCTGAACTTCACATCACACATAAATTTACTTAAATTGGATAATAGATAAAAATTTTGCAGATTGAACTGTAAATATTTTTGCGAAAAATCTTTGTAAGAAAAGGTTTTAGTCTTCCTAAACATGACACCAAAAAGGTGATCCAGTAAAAAAAAAAAAAAAAAAAAAAAAAAAAAAAAAAAAGGATAAATTGAAACTTCATCAAAATTAGCATTTTTCTGTGAAACACCCTGTGATGAGGATAAAAAGTTAAGCAACAGACTGGGAGATAACATTTGCAAAGCATATAAGAAAGCAAAGTCAAATTCCTTCTGTAATATATAGAGAAGAGATTTTTCACCAAAAAGTGCATGTAGGTGTCAACTAAATACATAAAAAATGTTCAACATTATAAGCCATATTAGAGAACAAATTAGAGCCATAATGAGCTACCTGTACCACACATAACAATGAGAATAACTAAAATAAAAAAAGAATACTGATAATATTTAGTGCCAGCAACAGTGCAGAGCAACTAGATCTCTCAGACTTTGCTAATAAAAGTGTAAAATGGTGTAGCCACTTTGAAGAGGTGTTTGTCAACTCTTTGTCAGGTTCTTATGAAGTTAAACATGTACTTACTATATGATCTAGTGATCACTTCTGTGTATATGTTTATATTCAAGAAATAAAATTTATGTCTATGCAAAAACCTATACATAAAAAGTTCACAGCAGCTTTATTTGTAATAGGTAAAAACTGAAAGCAAGTAAAATATTATTGAATAGGTGAATTTATGAACAGGCTATGGTACATACATACACACTGAAATATTGCCTACCTATGTAAAGAAATAAACTATTTTTATGCATGCACCCACCAAGTTGGTTGGATTGAAAGGGTATAATGCTGAGTGAAAGAAAAAGCCCAACTCAAAAGGTTACATATTGTATGATTTCATTTATATAACACCTCCAAAAATGACAAAAATAAATTGATGGAGAATAAGTAGGCTTTCGGGATAGAGTAGATTCTGCTCATATATGAAGGGCAAGCAAGAGAAAGTTTCTTTCTGGCAATGGAGCATATTTGTATAATGTTTGCAGTGGCAGTTAAACAAATCTACACAAGATATAAAATTTTGTCACACTGTACCCTAAAAAGAAGAACACAAGTGTGTGTAAAATTTGGTAAAATCTGAATAAATTCATAGTTTAACTAATTGTATTTATACCAATGCCAGTCTTCTAGTTTCAAAAATGTACTATGGCTATGTTAGATGGTTGTCATCGGGAAAAGATGAGTGAAGGTTACATCAAAACTACTATTTTTGCAACTTCTTATGAGTTTTATCTCCAAATTAAAAGTTAAAAACAAAAATGGAGCACCCGCTATGACCAAGACTACATCTCTTTGCTAGACATATAGGGGTATCTTTGCCTCCAAGTAGCTCACCATAAAGCAATGCTCGGCCTTTAACTGAAATGGAAAACATGAGAGGCAAGTTAGAAAGTGAAATTTTATAGATGTCTGTAGAAATCTACATGCCAAGTACAAGAGAGGGTTGTATACAATCATAGTTCAGAAAAAAAAAGGACAGCTATGTAGGTTTGAGAGTCATCAACACAGGGTGAGATTATCAGCATAGAGTGGGATATGTTAATAAAAGAGGACCTTGAGAGGCACTCTAGTAATTGCTGGACATGTCCACTTAAGCTGCACAGCTACACCAGCTTGAGGTGGTGCCTTCTCTCACTCCATAAACATATTGATACTCTGATGAAAGTCACAAACACAAGTGCTAAAAAGTAGCTTAAATACATAATTTGAGCCTGGTATAAACAAGACAGAAAATCAAAAGGGCCACTGGAAAATGGGAAGAAGTACTTAAACACTTGTTTAAAGTCATTAAAATTCAAGCATTGTACAAACACCCTTTTGTAAGCCAAACAAAACAAGATTGCAGCCAGATTCTGCTAAGAGCAGCTGGTTTGCAGCCTGTGTTCAGGTATATGAATTGACTTGTTTTCTAATCTTTTATTAAACAATGACACATTAATAGCTTAATATGTTACCTTTTTAGGGTATATACATTTTAGAAAAGGATTTTTTAAGAGGCAATATTTTTAGCCCATGGAAATTTCACACAAAGAAATCCTTTAAGATATTAAAGGAGAATTATTCAAGCAATACCTTCTAAATTACACTACAAAAAACAAGTTATGTGAAAAACTGATCATTATTTAAAAGGTATGTCCCAAAGAAAGAAACCACAAAACAATCAGAATACAAAGTTAAAAATGGCAGGAGTAAGTCCTTATCAAAAATAGTGCTGAATGTAAATAGATTACCTTCTCCAAT
This sequence comes from Saimiri boliviensis, assembly GCF_048565385.1. Lineage (NCBI taxonomy): Eukaryota > Metazoa > Chordata > Mammalia > Primates > Cebidae > Saimiri > Saimiri boliviensis. The sequence goes on from NC_133452.1 coordinate 110,376,694, forward strand.
CAAAAGGTATAGAATGGCTGGATGAATAAAAAATCAAGAGCCATTGCTTGTTAGACACACATAGACTGAAAATAAAAGGATAGAAAAGCACAGTCCATGCCAATAGAAACCAAAAAAGAGCAGGAGTTGCTGTACTTACATGAGACAAAATAGATTTCACAAAAATTTAGGAAGAGACAAAGGTCACTATATAACGACAAAGAGGTTAATTCAGCAAGAGGACACAACTATATATATGCACATATATGCACCCAACACTGGAGCACCCATATATAGAAAGTAAATATTATTAGAGCTAAAGAGAGAGATAAGCTCTAATAAAATAAGATAGAGATTTCAGCACCCAGTTTCAGCAATGGACAGATCTTTCAGAAAGAAAATCAACAAACATCCGACTTAATCTGCACTATAGAACAAAGGGATCTAATAGATATTTACACAACATTTCATCAGAGACCTGCAAAATACACATTGTTTTCCTCAGCACATGGATCGTTCTCAAGGACAGATCATTCATTAGGTCACAAAACAAGTCTGAAATAATTCAAAAAAAATTGAAATAAAATCAAGCATCTTTCTGACCACAACAAAATAAAATTAGAAATCAATGATGAGAAATTTGGAAACCATAAAGATATATGGAAATTAAACAATATGCTGCTTAATTTCAATGAAGAAATTAAGAAGAAAATTGAAAATTTCTTGAAACGAATGATAATGGAAACACAACATACTAAAACCTATGGGATACAGGGAAAGCAGTAGTATTAAGAGGGAATTTTATAGCTATAAATGCTCACATTAAAAAAAAGAAAAATTTCAAATACACCACCTAGTGATGCATCTTGAGGGACTAGAAAAGCAAGAGTAAATCAAACCCAAAATCAGTAGAAGAAAAAAAATGAAGATTAGAGCAGATATAAATAAAATTTAAAAATGCCGAAGATCAATGAAATAAAAATCTGGTTTTATTAAAACATTTAACAAATTTGGCAAACTTTTAGCAAGACTGACTAAGAAAAAGAAGACCCAAATAAATAAAATCAGAGATGAAAAATGACACATTATAATTGATATTTCAGAAATTCAATGGATCATTAAAGGCTATGATGAGCAAGTATATGCCAGTAAACTGGAAAATCTAAAAAAAATGGAAAAATTCTCAGACACTTACAACCTACCCAGATTAAACCATGATGAAATGCAAAACTTGAACAGACCAATAACAGGTAATGGGATCAAAGCCATAATAAAAAGTTTCCCAGTTAAAAAAAAAAAGGCCAGAACTCAATGCCTTTGTTGCTGAATTCCACCAAATATTTAAAGAACTAAAACAAACACAACTTGGACTATTCTTTAAAGTGGAGTTGGAGGAAATACTTCCAAACTCATTCTTTGACACTAGTATTACCCTAATACCAAAACCAGACAAAGACACCTCAAAAAAAGAAAACAACTGGTAAGTAACTCTGATGGATATTGATGCAAAAATACTCAACAATAGCAAATAAAATTCAAAAATACATTAGAAAGATTATTCATTTTGACCAAGTAGGGTTTATCTCAGGGATGCAAGTATGGTTTAACATGTGCAAATTAATCAATGTGATACATCGTATCAACAGAATGAAAGACAATAACCACATAATCATTTCAACTGATGGCTAAAAAGCATTTGATAAAGTTTAACATTTCTTCATGATAAAAAGCCTAGAAAAAATGGTTATAGAAGAATAACAGCATAATAAAAGCCATATGACAGACCCACACCTAATATCGTCTAGAATAAAGGAAAACTGAAAACCTTTTCTCTAAGACCTGGAACATGCTCACTGTGACCACTGTTATTCAACATCATACTGGAATTTCTAGCTGGAGCAATCAGACAAGAGAAAGAAAGAAAGGAATCAAAATTGGAAAGGAAGAAATCAAGTGATCCTTGTTTGTAGATGATATGATCTTATATTCAGAAATACCTAAAGACTTCACAAGAAAACTTGGTTTCTAATAAACCATTGCCATTTTTATGTCTGATTGACAAATTTATTAACATTGCAGGACACAAAATCAACATATAAAATTTAGTAGCATTTCTGTATACCAACAGTGAACAATCTGAAAAAAAGTCTAAAAAGTAATCCCATTTACAATAGCCAAAAATAATTAAATACTTGGGAATTAACTAAAACAAAACAGTTAAAGGTTTCTGTAATGAAAATTGTAAAACATTGATGAAAGAAGTTGACGAGAACACCAAAAAGTGGAAAAATATTTTATGTTTATGGATTGGAAAAAGAAATACTGGTAAAATATCCACAGTACCCAAAGTAATCTACAGGTTCAATGCAATCTCTATCAAAATACTAATGACATTCCTCACAGAAATAGAGAAACAATCTTAAAATTAATAAGATACTTCAGAATGCCCAGAATAGCCAAAGCTTTCCTAAAGAAAAAAAAAATCCTAAAGGAATCATAATATCTGACTTAAAATTACACTGCAGAGCTATAGTAACAAAAACAGCGTAGTAATGGCAAAAAACCAAGCAATCTACCAAAAGAACATACGAACAACAGCAAAAACAACCCAGACACATAGGCCAATGAATTAGGATAGAGAACTCAGAAACAAATCCACAGTGAACTCATTTTGAACTACAGTGAACTCATTTTTGACCAAGAGCATACACTGAAAAAAAGACAATCTCTTCAATAAATAGTGCTGAGAATATCTATCTGCAAAAGAATGAAACTAGATTCCTATCTCTTGCCATACACAAAAATTAAAACAAAATAGATTAAAAACTTAAATCTAAGACCTCAAACTGTGAAATTATTGCAAGAAAACAGTAGGGAAAATGTCCAGGAAACTAGTCTGGGCAAAAAATTCTTGAGGAATACCCCACAAGCACATGCAATCAAAGCAAAAATTCACAATTAGGATCACATTAAGTTAAAAAGTTTCTGCAAAGCAAAGAAAACAATGAAGAAAGTGAAGAAAAAAACCCATAGAGTGGAAGAAAATACAAAGTATCCATGCATCTGACAACAGATTAAAAACCAGACTATATAAGGTGTTCACACAATTCAATAGGAAAAAATCTAATAATCTGATTCAAAAATGGGCAAAAGATGTGAGTAGACATTTCTCAAGATAAGACTTAAAAATGGCAAACAAATATATGAAAAGGTACTCAACATCATTGTTCATCAGAGAAATACAAAGCAAAACTACAATGAGATATCATCTCACCTTAGTTAAAATGGTTTATATCCAAAAACCAGGCAACAACAAACGCTGGTGATGATGTGGAGAAAAGGGAAGCCTCATACAATGCTTGTGAGAAGATAAATTAGTATAGTCACTATAAGAAACAGTTTAGAGGTTCTTGAAAAAGGTAAAATTAGAGCTACCACATGACCCAGTCATCCCACTGTTGGGTATGTACCAAAAAGAAAGGAAATCAGTATATCAAAGAGATACCTGCACTCCTATGTGTGTTATAGCATTGTTCAAAATAGCCAAGATTTGAAAGCAACTTAAGTGTCCATCTGCAGATGAGTAGATAAGGAAACCATGGTACATATTCACAATGGAGAGCTATTCAATCATAAAAAGGAATGAGAGCCTGTTATCTGCATCAGTCTGAAGGGAACTGGAGATCATTAAGTTAAGTGAAATAAACCAGACAAATAAAGACAAATATCATATCTTCTCACTTATTTGTGGGATCTAAATATCAAAACAATGAAACTCATGGACATATAGAGTAGAATGATGGTTACCAGAGGCTGGGAAGGGTATGGGGGATGGCGAATGAAAGTGAGGATGGTTAATGGGTACAAAAAGTTAAAAAGAATGAATAAGACATACTATTTGATAGCATAAATATAAATCTAGTCAATAATAATTTAATTACACACTTTGAAATAACCGAAAGAATATAACTGAATTGTTTGTAACACAAAGGATAAATGCTTGAAGGGATGAATATCTCTTTCTTTATGATATGATTATTATGCATTGCATGCCTGTGTCAAAACATCTAATCTACCCCACAAATATCTGCAACTACTATGTACTCACAAAAATAAAAATTAGACAGATATGTCACTATAAAACAAAGTGAAAGTGACATTTGGAAATTCTCTGTTTATTCAGTCAAAACAATTTAGCCTGTCCTTGTTGATTGACTTATGAGAAATGTTATATAAATAAAATCACAGCTTCTTATTTGTACTTGTTAGTTTTTAATATAAAAAGTTTCACTAGCAAATAAATCAACTAGCAAGGATTTTGAGATATGGAACATGGATCAGTCATTTTTACAATTATGAATGGGATCAGACACTTCATATATTATGCTAATATAATGATTCAGGTGACTGAGCAATTTGAAATAAATTATTTATGCAAAGAGTCATCCTAACACTGATGACAAACAGAGATTGGGTTTCTTAAATTATTCTTAAATAATTATTAAATTAATTTTAAGAATCTTAGATTGCAGCAAATGTCTAAGGAGCACAATAATATATACAAAATCTAGAAATTTGGAAGCTATGTGAGACTACTGAACATAAGTGTTACTAATCAATAAATTCCTTACTCTGGTTTACAAGGTAATATATGACTTGGTCCATGTCTATACCTCCATGTATCTACTATTTTCTAGCTATACGGTTTTGTTTTTCATTTGTTATAAGGGCTCTGATGTCATGAGTGGATTAATACCATTATCATGGGAGTGGGTTAGTTATTCCAGGTATGGGTTTGTTACCAAAATAATACATCTTTTTTTGAAACTAGTTAGGCCCTCTCTTGCTTTCATTTGCTTTCTTGTCTTTCTGTCTTCTGCTAGGATGACACAGCAAGAAGGTCCTCATCAGTGGCTGACCAGATGCCAGAAACCAGATGCCATTGGAGTGCCCAGTCTTCAGAACAATGAGCCAAACAAATTTCTATTCATTATAAATGACCCAGTCTCAGGTATGCTGTTAAGAGTCATCTTTTAATATTGTAAGGTGACACTAATTTATTTTTTCAAATATATAATAATGTTTCTTATATATATTTTTTTCTGGGGAAATGAATAAGAAGTTTCTAATGGGTCTTCCCTATTATAATACTTCTTACCACACGAACTAACAAATCAATGTTGGGATTCTGCCAACTACCAAGTCTCTTCATTCAGGTTATATTTAGAAAACAGGAACATGCCCAGTGGGAAGTTCATAGACCCATTAGATCCACAGTGAACCAGACATGTTCCAGAACTTCATTAATAATGCCAATCTAACAAGAGGAAAATGGTGGTGCTTTGGGTCCACAGATATCAATGCCAATTCAGATCCATATCCAGTAATCCTCAAAAGGTGTTCCTATGTCCTTGTCCTCCAGGTGTGGTTAGTCAGTATATACTTGTTAGTTCTTTTCAGAAAGAATACAAGGAATTACTCTTCAATATACTTGTGGTGTTGCCTGATCCTTCCTCACAGTGGTTCATACTCCAATCAATGGATTCTGGATCTGAGAACTGTACTCAGGTCTTAAGACTGGAAAAGGGAAAACAGTATTTTATTATTATAGTTGCCTTCAGTCTCCTACTTATCTGTTCTTTATTTATGTTAATCATAGAAATTAAGCAACATATTTTCTGGCTTCCCATCTAAGTTGTCTTTGGAAATATTGTGTTCTATTAATTATATGTGTAATCATATATCTATATAATTATATATCTACAATCATATACATATATATAATTATATATATATATATATATATGTATATAACATCTCTGCAGTTCATACCTCCTCTGCGTGCCACTTAAGCTTTGGTACTCAGGATGATAAATGTGCCCATCTTGCTTTGACAGTTAAGAGCCACTATCTGGCTTCTTTTTATTTCAGGATACTCTCCTATCTGTTTCTTTCAGGGAGGCCAGTCCTGTTACAGTATCCCCTAGCCTACAGAGGAGAACCATACTGAGTTCAGAAATGACAGTGCCTTTTCCACCAGTGTAATCCATATTGCTTTTGTGATTTAGCTGTGATTCTAATATATCTTGGAATATAGTTTGCTGGTGGTTTTTCTGATCTTACATGGTATATCACTATAGCATCTACATTTAATGCCTTCATCTTCTATCTATCACACAATTCTGGCACTTCTGCATTTACATGGGCCATTATTTTTTCAAACTTTCCTAGTGCCATCCTGCTGATATATTATCACTGTTTCCTGGTGTCCTTGCCAGTGTGTTAAATTACATATCATGAGAGAGTGCTCCATATTGATAAAGTATCTCATATCCAGTTCTATATTCTATGCCCCTTTTTATGTCGCCTTCAGGATCCAGTTTCATTCATATTCTCCTGGCTCCCATGGTACCTATTAGACAGCTCCTATAGTTCCTTTACATGTAATCTCTTTCTTCCCTTAGCTAGTTCAGCACTTTTCTCATTGGAATGTGCTGGCATTTAACCCTTATTATTGGAATGTTTGCCTGGAAAGAAATCAAGATAGCTCCTTGGTGTGTGGGGGTCTTAGATGGAAGCATTCTCTTTTAAAGCACCTAAGTCATTTGAATTTTCTGTATGATCTCAAAGGAATGCTTTCTTTAAAAGAAGACCATTATTTGTATCAAAGGAATTAGAAGATACTTCCACCGAATAAGACCATTCAAGGGAAAATAGACCTTCAAGGTTTTCAGCTATGTCTAATCAGTTATCTTCATTCCAAATCTAAGGGGAATATATCTTTCTTGTTAGTATCCTGACATTGGCTTATGAAATCTGCTGAGGTTAAGAATCCAACCTTTTCTGATGATCCAATAGTTGTGTTAACTTTCAAATTTAGTTACCTACTGACTGCTCACCAGTGGCAAATGATCAGTCTCCTCAGATTCTGTCAAGATTCCCTCTGGCTTTCACATTTTACCTTGGAATGATAATTAATTAATCATCTGAACTCATCTTTATTAATTCTTCAATTACAATAAAATGATTCTCAGTAAAGTCTATTTTCTTTTTAGTCCTTATACTCACTATTTTCTATGTGAGATTAAGTTCCAGAAGTAATCACATAGCCAGTGTGTCTTCTTCCACCAGTACTGCATCTGAGTTCCGAGTTCACACTACATGCAACAATTTTAGCAACTGTGAAATGTGAAGTCTACTCCTCCTCTGCTTACCACCAGTAATGGAGTCCTCATTGCCAGATGGCCTGAACATTTTCATCCAGCTATAGAATATTATTCCACAGTTTGTTTTCTGGGACCCCTTCTAGTAACAACAGAATCATAAGAAGTTCCTAGATATAGTCTCTAAGATGGAGAGTTTCATGCAGAGAGGGTTTATTGGGGAATGCTCTTGAGAGATGTATCTGTGATGAACCAACAAAAGCAGGATGGAGCAGAAAGAGAAGTCAAACCATAACACAGTTTCAATAAAGCTTTAGAACTGGAACGGCTCTTCAGAGTTTTTCAAATGTGAAATATAATGTCTAGACCTTTGTATCATTGCATGATCCAGGGATGAAGTATGGTGTCTCCCTAGTAGGAGAATAAATAGAGTTATCTGTGGCTAAGGTCAATTTCAAGGGAGGAAGTCACCTGTGAGCTATCAGCCTCAGACATCCTCAGTAGCTGGGGTATACAAGGTTTACCGGAGTGCCAATTATCTATTATAGTGTATACACAGAAAAATTTACAAGTGCATATGTAAACTAATATTTCATAAATTATTATATAGAAAACATACCCATATAGCCACTGTACAGTTCAAGATTCGTAACACCTTAAAACTAGAGAAACCTTTATGGGCCCTATTTAGTTATTAACCCCATTTCCACAATAAAAATAAATTACCTAACTTTTAGCACCATAGCTTAGTTTAGCTTGTTTTCAAACTGTGCATAAATTGAATCAAAGCAGTGGGTTTTTTGTGTCTAACATTCTTCTCTCATTATTATGATTTTAGAATTCACCAAAGTGATTGTGTGCATCAGTTGTTCATTAAATATACTTTTATATGAATATATTACAATGTATTATACTGTTTGACATTTTAGTTGTTTCTGATTTTTTACTGTTATCAATAGTACAGCTATTAACATGTTTACACATATATTTTGGTAAAAATAGGTATCTATGTAATTCTGTTGTAGTTATACCAAAGAATAAAACTTGTAACAGATTCAAAAGTTACTGCTAAACAGGGTTTTTGCTAGAGGTTAGATCAATACATACTCCCACTAGAAAAGAACTGGTTCTCCATTTGGCCTGCATTTTATCCCACATTACACTTAGAATAGTCAGGATTCTTTTTAATGTATCATTTTATTTTAGTTAGCATGGAATACTATATCTGTGTAGTTTAATTCACCCAAGATAGAGTAGTCAGGTTTCTTTTTAATTTATTCTTTTATTTTAGTAGGTATGGAATACTATCACCTTGTAGTTTAATTGACCCCAGATATAATACCTTAGAAACGTGTATTGATATTTTTATGTAAAATTCAAGATTACAGAACTTTGATGTTTTTGTTATCTATTGATTCTAAAGAAGAAGAGGATAAAATTTGGATATTCAATAATTTATCATATCTTATATATTACTCTTAAAATAACAGTACTAGTATTAGCACTTAAATGACTATTGATCTCTTTACTTTTTATCTTTCTCCATTGTTTACCATAATCCCTTCAAAAACAAATTTTCAAAATGTACAGTCATTACACACCGTCTTCCTCTTAGCTCTCATGTCATCTTAATTCTATGGGCAACCATATTTGATGCTCACCATTGGTCCTTATGTCTGGATCTCTCTAGTCATTTCAGTTATCTGTATGTTATTCTGTAGTAGATATCTGAGAAAATGTTCATGGGAACATTATTTTTTGAGTGCTTTCATGTTGTTAACAGCTTATCTGTGCCCTTTGTCAGTTGGATTGTACATAAAATCATTGGCTCATACAATTTTCTCTTGAATCCATTAAACATTTTTCTCAAGTTTTTCTTTAAGTGTAGCTCTTGAAATTATTATGATAATTTACTATGCTTTCCCATATACACCAAATGCTGTATTTTCTAGGTATGCAAATATTTTTTCCTTTTTGAATAATTTTATTGGAATGTGTAATGGTGTTGGTGACTCTGGGTCAACATGCTCAGATTTATGGTTTGCTATTTCAGTATACAGTTTCACATTTTAAAATTATTACTTCAGAGAAGATATTTTATTATCTTGCTTTCGTTTTCAGTTCCAGAACTTCTGTTAAATAATTTAATCCTTTTCTGCCTATCTTTGCCATTTTTTTCAAACTATTTTCATCTCTTTCTTCACATTTTAATATTATTTTTAAAATGTATTCTTTTATACCTTCTATTTCTCCTAAGGGATTATCTACATTTATTCATTATTATTTTCTTTTTAGTTTAGTATTATTTGCTAAATAATTTTTATTTTTATTTCCTGAAGACTGACATATTATTTCTGAATTTTTAAAAAATTTATTTATGTTATACTGTTCTTTTATGTCTTGTATCATTTTCATAATGTCATTTATCTGATTTTGTGGGTGTATCTTTATGGTATGCTTTCATGATAGGGGAATTATTCTTCTTCTTTTTCTTGTAGTAATTTTATATGGAACATTTTTATGTAAAATTAGACTCCATACACTTTTAGGATGAAGGGATGTTTCAAGAAAGCTTTGATAACTTCACATGGCTCCCCTCTGCTGTTCTCTGTAATGATCAAATATATGACAGCTTACTTTCTGAGATATTCTGGATCTAGACTCCTTACCCACTTTGGTTTAGATCTTTTTTTATTTGTTGATACTGCTCCTGTCCTCCTCAATTTTGATTCTTTTCTCAGAAGTTTTTCTTTAATCTGTGGCCTTGTTCCCAAATGGACAGTTGGTGGGCCAATTGTTTAAGTTCACAGGGGCCAGACTGTTCCAGAAGTTCATTTTTTTAAAAAACTTTGACACATTTGATTATTTTTTAAGAGATACTGGGAAGTGGGTTGCCACATTAAATAGTAAGAAAGTTAAAATTTTCAAATGTATTGATATATAATTCCAAACTTTTTTCAAGATATTTTATGCCGCCGGGCGCGGTGGCTCAAGCCTGTAATCCCAGCACTTTCGGAGGCCGAGGCGGGTGGATCACGAGGTCAAGAGATCAAGACCATCCGGGTCAACATGGTGAAACCCCGTCTCTACTAAAAATACAAAAAATTAGCTGGGCATGGTGGCGCGTGCCTATAATCCCAGCTACTCAGGAGGCTGAGGCAGGAGAATTGCCTGAACTCAGGAGGCGGAGGTTGCGGTGAGCCGAGATCGTGTCATTGCACTTGAGCCTGGGTAACAAGAGTGAAACTCCATCTCAAAAAAAAAAAAAAAAGGTATTTTATGCCAATTTTTATCTGTATCAGAATGCAAAATCACAAGCCCCATCTTATCATACACATCCAGGTCCTGAATATTGTTTTGTGTACTTGACAATTTAATAGATGAAAGGTGGTTTATCATTGCTAATTTAATTTGCATCTCAATTTACACAAACAAATATGCTTATATGCCTCAGTAATATGATGTCCATGAGTTAAGTAATATGTTTGGTGTGCAAACTGAAATAACTGAAGCAACTCTTGGACATTAGATGAGGTGTCAAAATCCAGATTGATTTTAAGTGACTTTCTTTCATTATTCATGTCAGAATTAAAGGATTCGTCTAGACTCTTGTCATCATGCTCTTCTTGCTGCTGCCCTGCTAGTCTCCTCTCCTCTGATGATGCTCCTTATTCCTCAATAGTTTTAACACAAAGTTTCTCATTTACACCACATATTTTCATGCTAATTGCTGCTCATCCATCACAGTGCTTAAACTCCAACGCGCGCATACACACACACACACACACACACATACACACACACTTCTTTTAAGAAATTTTATGCCCGTCTATATCCTTACAGAAAGGAATCACAAGCCATTTTGTGATTCCATACACAGTCACAGATACCTTATTTTCTCACAAAAATCATCTTTTTCCTTCAAATCTGGGTACCCTAAAATTCTAGTAGAGAAGCTGGAGTTTCACAAGTACTCCTCGGATTCTAAAGTTTCATTTTGTAGGCTAGAAAAGATAGCTCACAGGCATAAGAAGCTTTCAAATATTCGTGATGACACAGTTCCCAAGTGAGCAGATTCAGAATCTAAACCCTTTTTTTTTTTTTTAAAAAAATGCATTAAAACCTACAAGTATTTAGGGTATATGGACTTTGAATATTATTAAAATTACCTATTACAGTGCATTTTAAGCTATATATGAAAAATTAGAGTGATTCATAACAATAACTTGATATTTCTAAAATCTGATTAGAGTAGATCATACCAGGCTTTTATTCAAATACCTTCTGTTCATGAGTCCATGAGTGCTTACTGTGAAGGGGCAGAGGAGGGTCAATGAGTAGGTATGTGTCAGGGTAGGCTGCCTGCGTCTTCTGCAAACTTTGGTTCTTTTCCAGAGGTTTGGTTAACTTTTATGCCCTGTCTGCTTCTAAACTAGGCCTAGACAGATTAACATGACATTTTGATGGGGAATTGCATAAGATTTGCTAATTTTGCCATTAAGAGATGATTTTCTCTTCTTAACCCACTCCTCCATTCTGCAACACAAAGGCCTTACTTAATATGATAATTTAACTAATTTCAGTGTACAGTATTAAGAGAAAGGAGGAAGAATTTTTCATGAAAGATTTTCTTGCTTATCACCAAAGTAAATACTTCTAGAAATGTTATTTTATAATGTTAAGCTTATTTTAAGATTGCTTAAGCTTTATTGATTCCATTTCATAAAGAACAGTTCCATAATAATAAAAGAAATTACCAATGTTGATATACCATTTTAAAACCATGACAAACAAATGCTATCTTGCATTTAATATTTTCTGTATATTTTTTGTATCTGAGTTAGGTTACAGAATGCTCTACCTCTACTTTTTAAAAATGAATTTTAAAATAATCATTTTTCTGAATAAATACTACTACTTACTAAGGAATTAACTCTTTTTCTGTAGCATTGTGACTAATATGTCATAATTTTGTTCATTCAGCATGCTGATGAGAAAAGTAATAAAAAATACAAAACAAAATTAAAACTTTCAATTAGATATATTACCATAACTTGGCGTTGCCCTTTCAAGTAATTTTATTGATTTTCCTAAATCTTTATATGTATTATAATAAAATCAAATTAACTAGAAATTATCCTTCTTTCTAAAGCCAAAATGTCATCTGAAATTTGCCAAGCATTTTTTAATCAGACCAAATGGGGGTCCAGCTGTTTGTTCTCACAGTCCAATAACAATATACAGACAGACTGGGAAAGAAGGGAGTTTATGTCTGTAACTGATTACAGGGAAAAGATCAGAATAACTCACCAGACCAACTCAAAGTTACAAGTGTTCTCTAGTGAGTGTATATATTTGATGCACCTCCAAACCGAAAACCAAACTGTTTTACTCTATCTAATCTTTGACTAGGGTACTAGGTTTAGGCAATTACTTTAGAGCCTTGGAAAAATTACTTAACTAAAGTGGGTCTTGGTACAAGTTATGCAAGAACTTATCCATTACTTTAATTAAATTCTAAGGTCTGAGAAAGCATAGGCAGAGTCTTAATGGACTTGTGTTTACATTCTAGCCTTTGTACGAAGGTACTAGTTTCTCCTGTTTTTAATATTTAACTTACACATTCATCAGAGTTACAGTAAGGCGTTGGTAAAGGCTGACTGCTCTGGTTGCTGATGGAAACATGGCCTGCCACATTTTGAGAGTTTTAATACCCAGCCAATGTTACTTGTACTTGAAAATTTTGTTTTGATTTTCTCAAACTTGTCCCTTATGTAAAAACTCTTTCTGTTTTGGCCTTTGCATAACTTTCTTTCCATTGAAAATTTTAATTTCGTATATATGTAAAAGAAGTCACTTAAATACCATCTTGTGGTTCTCTTTTTAGTAGCTCATCTCAAATAAGAAAAATATAATAATGTATAAGCATTTAAATATATTTTTCAAAAAAATTAATATTTTAAAATATGTTTACTTAAAATAATTTAAATAAAATAATTGTATAATGATGAGGTGTTAATATATAAATGTGTATGTATGTATTTATATATTCTTCAAAAGAAAGGAGAAACAATATTTACTTTCTGTGTCCTTATATCAAATATTTTAGATGCTGCCAGATTTCTGGTATGTTGATTATTAGATATTGGGGCCTTTAAAATATTTTAAATAAATAAGTGAATGAATGTAAACTTCATGAGAAGCACATTTTATAGTCTCTGAAGGCAATGAAGCTAAAAGAGATTGAATAATGTGCCCAGGATTATCTGGCTAGTTAGAATGAGCCTAACTTTTAGATATCTCAGTCTGCCTTTCAAAAAACCAATGGTGTTCCCACCAAACCAATTTGTGTAACAATATGATAGGCCGGGGTTCATGCATTTGGTAACTTAAGCACAAAGAAGGCATTTATAAAGACAAAATAACTCAGGAAAATTTTGTCCTTATTATATACAGCATAGCTAACTCATTCTGCATTATAACTTTAAAATAGTAACACCATTAATCCTATTTTCATCGAATTATAAAATCCTTTATGATCAGAAGATTTGGGGTATGACTTAAAATAGTAATAACTAAAGAAAAGATAAATATGTTTGGATTTTTTACTTTTTGGAAATTTTTGCTATCTGGAAAAATTAATTGTAAGGGTTATTTAGATGCGCTATTGCTAATATACACTTCCTGTGGGAGAAAGATAATACTGCGTGAAATAAGAGCTACTACAAAGAGAGGCATTAGATAGTCTTAAATGACTCATATAATCTATGTGGGGAAAACATTATTTAAATATTTATATCTACATATATTTTAATTTTTCAGGAAAACATGACTCTGTGAGGAACACATGATAAAATAACTAAGGATCTATGACAGAAAACAAAATATGTCGATATTTTTAAATAAAATGAGGTTAACAGGCTTATCCTAGTTTCAGCTTTATTCTGTGACAAGGTATCTTGATATCTTATCCATCCTGCCCGGACCTCAGAATGCTGACAGCAATATGTTGTAGGGTTTTGTTTTGATATCATTTCTTAAAGATATTTGAAGGAACTCTTACAGTATTTGATATTACACTATATGAATTCCATTCACTTTATAAAATAAACAATATACAGTTTCCTAGATTCATTCATTAATTCAATACCTGTTTCTGGAGTATCTGTTATAGGGCTGGTATTTTACTGGACTTCATAGATATTAAATGAGCTCAACCAGTCACATCCTCTGCATCTAGAATATATCTCAATCAAATTGTCTTATAAAAATGTATTGCTAAATACATTTTTTAAATTCATGCTTGCCCTTTCCCAACACTGAATTTACTAGTAAATCTTATTGACTTTTCCTCCAAAGCATATGCAGATCCCAAATGCTTCTCATCAACTCCATTTTTATCTGGTCTTAGCTCCCATTTTTGAGTCCCAGAATTATTCTATTTCTTGGTCTCCTTCTTTCTGTCCTTTGGTCTGCCTTCTCTCTTGATGCCTATTCTCAACATAGTAGCTGCAATGACACTTTCAAAATATGTTAGATCATGTCACTTCTCTGCTTAAAATCTTCCGGTGACATAATGTCTCACCCAGCATTCAAATTCAAAGTCCTCACCTTGACTCTACATCTGAAATATGCTTTTCCTGTCACCCTCTCTGATCTCTTCTACCAACCATCCCCCTAAACCTCTTTGAATTTCTTGCTTTTTCTCAAATGCCAAACACATCCAAGCCTCACTGTCCCTGCCCTTGCTCTTTTTTTTCTGTCTGCAGTGTTTGCCCCATGTATTCAATTGGTTCACTTTCTCACTCCCTACAGGTATTACCTCAAGTGAAACTTTAGTGAGCTCTCTTATTCCTTATATAGAAAAGTTACTCTAATCCTACCCCTTTTTTCCTTCACCTGTTTTATTATTCTTCATTGTATTCTCTGCTATTGGACACCATTTGCTACCTGATAATTCTCTTATGACTTAAAACACTACCTGATACCTTGCAAGTATTCATTAAGAATTTGCTTTTGAAAGGCCGGGCGTGGTGGCTCAAGCCTGTAATCCCAGCACTTTGGGAGACCGAGGCGGGTAGATCACGGAGTCAAGAGATCGAGACCATCCTGGTCAACATGGTGAAACCCTGTCTCTACTAAAAATACAAAAAATTAGCTGGGCATGGTGGCACATGCCTGTAATCCAAGCTACTCAGGAGGCTGAGGCAGGAGAATTGCCTGAACCCAGGAGGTGGAGGTTGCAGTGAGCCGAGATCGCGCCATTGCACTCCAGCCTGGGTAACAAGAGCGAAACTCCATCTCAAAAAAAAAAAAAAAAAAAAAAAAGAATTTGCTTTTGAATAAATATAGTTAAATAGTATGCTGTAATTACAATATGTTGCTATATGTCATTCTATAAGGAGGTGACTAGTGATGTAGAAAATTTGTAAAACATTAAGCTAAATGATAGATAGATAAAATCAAAATGTTATCTTTGTGTGGGCTTTGTGATGGGTGATGTTTTTTTGTGTGATTTCCTATTTATTTTTATGATATAATGCAAAATATCAGTAAAAGGCAAAAAAAATAGTTTTAAATAAATTAGGAAAACAATTCAGAGAAGAGTGTTCAGATACATAACAATAAAATTAAGAATAATGTCCTGGGATAACTTCAGCAGAATCTATTTTACTACTAATCAGGCATTTCATAGTATGGATTACTTGAGGGCTGAGGCCTTTTACAGTTAGGAGAAAGTGGAATTGTGGTCCTGTTCACAAACTTGATAATCTTTTGTCATCATGTTTCTGTGGCCCTGATTTCCATTCTCCCTTTTCACCACCACATTGCTATGACCTATTACTAATATCAGAAATTTCTGCTCATGAAAGAATTATTAGTTTCTTTACCTTAGAGACCATCTGTTCTGTTTCTAGAAGAGCTTAACAATTCTATTTCTGTTGTTCTTGCAAGTTCTGTTTTGGTTTCTAATTTTACTTACGTAAAACCTTGCTACATCATGCATTCCAGGAAGGGAAATCTTCTTGTATAATTCCTTTGGAAAGTAGATGTACGCTAGCCTGAATTATTGCCTATGACTATATATAAAAAGTTCATTGTGAAATATTCTATTTTATATATTGGACACTTCCCATAAAGTTCTTCTGTACTGTTCTTCAAATGCTCATCCTTAGCTGATGATAATTTTTTTTCATCACAGACATTTTCACCATATTCTATCCTGAGATTGAATTTAATTGAGTCCTCTGGGGCTTTGCTCTTTCACTGATTGGTAGAAAATCATACCAGGGTTTGGGTTGACTTGAGTTCAATTATCTACTAAAATCATAGTAGATTTATTAATAATAAAAAAGAACCCTAAAGTAATTTACTGGAAATTCTTAGTGGTTTTGAATATTAGCACTTGAAATTGAGTTGGGATTGGCCTGGGAAGGGATTTTCATGAAATTTGACAACATTCTATTGGTATAGCAACTTTGTTTCTTCTTTTCCAGAAACTTCAAATTATTTGGCCATCTTTTCAGTGTTGACTTAGTTTTATTTTAGGGCAATTAGATAGTGACCTAAAATATCCATTACTTTTTAAATATATTAACAAGTGTAAGACATATTTTCAAAGATATTCCATATCATAAGACTATAATGAACACTTGTGTGTGTGTGTGCATATGTGTGTGAGTATGTGTATACCTCATATTTATATATGCTACATATATAGGTATGGCATAAGTATTACTGTGTAAGTAGTATATGTGACACACAAATATGTGTATATATATACACAAATTATATATATTAGAAGTTATTAACTATTGGAAATCTTTAAAATCTGTGATTATTTTTGTTTATTTCATCTGATAAATTTTTTTTTTTTTTTTAGATAGAGTCTCACTCTGTCCCCCAGGCTGGATTGCAGTGCAGTGATCTTGGCTCACTGCAACCTCCACCTCCTGGGCTCAACCAATTCCCATGCCTCAGCCTCTCAAGTAGCTGATATTATAGGTGCACCACCACACCTAGCTAATTTTTGTATTTTTAATAGAGACAGGGTTTCACCATGTTGGCCAGTCTGGTCTTGAACTCCTGACCTCAAGTGATCTGCCCAACTTGGCCTCCCAAAGTGCTCGGATTACAGGCATGAGCCACTGTGCCCAGCCTGATAAATTCTTATAGATGAGTATTTCAATCATATGAATTTTTCATTACATTTATAGTAGTTCTTTCCTTTATCTATTTCTCTACTATGCTATTTCATCTTCTTCAGTAGACAATGACTTTGTCAGTGGTTTTGTCCTTGAAGTCTACTTTAGATGATATTATTGTCATCTTGGAAATCATGTTATTCATTATATTTTATAATTTTTAAATTATAATGTTCATTTTGTTCTAATTTTATATTTTATAACTAAGGTACTCGTATATCCTTTAACAGCCTCATTTTACATCTGCTGTATCAGCGCAATTAGTGACCAACTACACAAACCCACCATACTATTAAGGTAAGATTCTTTTCATAATTTTATTAACTATGATATCTATATTTTATTATTTTTCTTCCTGGAAAAACATTACTTGTATGTTAGTGCTTTGGAATCTGCCCTTAAAGTCATTAGTATGTTTTCTTATGGTTTATATTTTTTGTTGTTGTTAAGCATTATGCGAATTTTTTTTTTAAGTTTGTGAAGCCTACTACTTAAACCCTAGAAGAAAACCTAGGTAAACCATTCAGGACATAGGCATGGGCAAAATCTTTGTAACTAAAACACCAAAAACATTGGCAACAAAAGCCCAAATTCACAAATGAGACCTAATTAAACCAAAGAGCTTCTATCAGCAAAACAAAAACAAAAAAAAAAAAAAACTATCATCAGAGTGAACAGGCAACCTACAGAATAGGAGAAAATTTTTGCAACCTATCCATCTGACAAAGGGCTATTATGCAGAATCTACAAAGAAATTAAATAAATTTACAAGAATAAAACAAATAACTCCATCAAAAAGTGGGCAAAGGGTATGAACAGACACTTCTCAAGACATTTATGCAGCCAACAAACATATAAACAAAAGCTCATCATCACTAGTCATTAGAGAAGTGCAAAGCAAAACCACAATGAGATACCATCTCACACTAGTTAGAATGGTGATCATTAAAAAATCTGGAGACAACAGATGCTGGAGAAGATGTGGAAAAATAGGAACACTTTTACACTATTGGTGGGAGTGTAAGTTAGTTCAACCATTGTGGAAAACAGTTTGGCAATTCCTTAAGGGTCTAGAATTAGAAATACCACTTGACCCAGCAATCCCATTACTGGGTATATACTCAAAGGATTATAAATCACTCTACTATAAAGATACATGCACACTTACGTTTTTTACAGCATTGTTCACAATAACAAAAACTCTAACCCAAATGCCCATCCAAGATAGAATGGATAAAGCAAATATGGCACATAGACACCATGGAATACTTTGCAGCCATAAAAAAGGATGAGTTCATGTCCTTTTCAGGGACATAAATGAAGCTAGAAACCATCATTCTCAGCAAACTAACACAAGAACAGAAAACCAAACACTGCATGTTCTCACTCATAAGTGGGAGTTGAACAATGAGAACACATGAACACAGGGAGGGGGTTGTCACACACCAGGGCCTGTAAGTGGGTGGGGGACTAGGGGAGAGATAACATTAGGAGAAATACCTAATGTAGATGACGTGTTGATGAGTGTAGCAAATCACAATGGCACGTGTATAGATACGTAAGTAACAATCCTGCACATTCTACACATGTACCCAAGAACTTAAAGTATAATTTAAAAAAGAACATTTGTATCAGATTTTTTTCCAATTTATCTATTGAATACTTACATGTAGATATTATGATCTTATTTCTTTAAGTTGTTCTTGTGTCTTAAGTTTTTCTCTTTAAGAGTTTTTAATATCACTCCTAAATGTTTTCTGCTGCCTCCATAGAAGCTATCAATTTTAATATTGAGCTTTCCTCCACTCCCTTACATCATCAAGTCCTTGTAATTAAGGCTATTTACTTTTATCTTCATGGATATTGTTTCCCAGGTACAGAAATTGTTCACTGGCAAGTGATAAACCAGTTGCAGAACATGAACTTACCTTTGCAGTGGATCACTGGCTGAGGGACATGGGGAGAGTGGATGGCTTCTGTTTCTAGGCTTCTTCATGTACAGGGGAGGATTGTGTGATTCTGCAAGACATAGTGAGGCAATTAAAGTTCCATCATCAACTCAGAGTTCACCAGCAGAATATGTCTTTGACAGACAGCTCGTCAAACCATCAAAGCAATGCTCTTACACTTGCAATAGCCAGGTATTCTGTGGGTATTTCCCCAGATTCTACTGTTAATTTAGAAGCCCTGGGCTCACTCAGCCATCCCAGACAATCTTCTCTGAAAGTTGTAAAATCTGTAATGCACTGAGATTTCTCCCATCCATTCATCCATCATATTTATTTTATTTTGTGAGTACTTTTGTGGCAGGAGTTAGAAGACAGGGGTATTAAAAATGTATGTTTTCAACATCATCTTCATTATTTTTTGTATCCCACTTTATTTTACATATTATAAACCATTTAAGTTAGTATATGGGAAACTAAAAAGGAATGGGTTATTGTCTTTAAACAGACAAAATGGAAATAATGATCATGATGATGGTGATGATAAAGACACCTTGTTGTCAAATGATACAAAAAAAGATAAATACACAAAAGCACTAGTAGAGAATAGACCCTGTAATCACATTTATTCATACATTCATTTACTAAGCCAATCATCATTTTACAGCATTCACTTTATGTTAGGCACTCTGTTTTTTGCTGAGAATACAAAGATGAGTAAGAATTTCTCCTCTTGAGGGGCTAAAGTCTGAAATTTTTCATGGCATTAGCTGCAGCAATAGCATAGCACTAATAATTAGCATTAATTTTATAGCAAGGATATTCTATGTTCACTACTAAGTGCTCTGCCTGTGTTTTCTCATTTACAAGCATTCAAAATGTTTCTATGAATAGGATATTGTTATTATCCTCATTTTGCAAGTTAGGAAACAAAGGCATCTGGAGACTAGGCAACTTGTCCAAGATCATGCAACTAGTATAGAATTCAAATGCAAGCAGTCCAACTCTAGGATCACCTTTCTTGTTTCAATGATGTCTTGTTGAGTATATATAATTTAGAAAGCCATTTAGTAAATAGTGATAATACTAATAATAAAAAAAGAGAGAATTAACGGTCATCTAAGCAAAAACAAGTAAGCAGGGAAGAGCACTGCTATGGAAGAGCACCTTTGAGAGTTTTTAGTAATCCACTCATTGATCAATGTATGACATTAATTCCATCGGGATAGCTGAGAGGTTTGCATTGGAAGGGAGGCACCATGGAAAAAAACAAATTGGAATATAAAAATTATCTTGTTGAATAAGAACATGATAAAACAGGGAAGTGTACTGTAGAAAAGCTTTCAGTGTTAAATAATTAAGTGCAACTCCTCAAACATATGAGCAATTAATTTTTTAAAACTCCTTCAGATCCTGAGGATTGATATATCAATTCTTATGAAAAACATTTGGGAACTTGAAGAAAATACCAAGTCAATTCAGTGAAAAGAAAAATAATTACCTGAATAATACATTGAGAATTCTTGATGAAGTGAACACACCTTCTTATCTTCATTTTAATCAGAAAAAAGAAAGAAAGAAAATATTATTTTAGTTGAGTCATTTCAACATTTAAGCAAATACAGGTATGATGACTTAAAAATTCTTAGGTGTAAGAGTTTATGTTCCATTATTACTAACAAGATAGACTTTTGTTAACTTTATTCTAAGAACTGTTTCTTTTGATATTCAGCACATGTGGCAAAACAAACTTGTCAAGAAAAATGGACCCTATGAACCATGGATAATATAAATTATGTTTGTAGAAAATTCTAAGACAAATTTTTACACATTGCCTTTTCAATAACTTAGCTGGGGCTTCCAGTACCATGTTGAATAGGAATGCTGAGAGTAAGCTTACTTGTCTTGTTCCAATTCTCAACAGTCCAGTTTTTGACCACTCAGTGTGATGTTGGCTCTAGGTTTTTCAGAGATAGCTCTACTTTTCTGATGTATCTTCCTTCAATCACTAATTCGTTGAGAGCTTTATCATAAAGGGATGTAGGATTTTATTGACAACTTTCTCTGTATCTGTTGAAATGATCATATGGTTTTTGTTTTTCATTCTCCTTATGTGGTGAAACTCATTCATTCATATGCATATGCATGTGTTGACCCAACCTTCCATCTTTGTAAGCATAGAAGTGTTCCTAATAGTGTCTGAGGATCTTTTGTATTTCTGTGGAATCAGTTGTAACGTTTCTTTTGTCACTTCTGATTGTGCTTATGTGGATCTTTTTTCCCCCCTTTATTAATCTAGTGAGTGGTCTATTAATCTTTTTAATCCTTTCAATAAACTAACTTCACTTTCATTGATTGTGTGGATTTTTTGCATCTCAGTTTGGTTCAGTTTTGCTCTGATTTTAATTATTTGTGTTTGTGCTAGCTTTAAGATTAAATTGTGCTTGTTTTTCTAATCTCCCTAGATTTGAAGGCAGATTGTTAACACAGCTTTTGCTGTGTTCTGAGATTTTGGTATGTTATGTCTCTGTTTCATTTATTTCAAAGAATTTTTGGATTTCTGCCTTAATTTTGTTGTCTATCCAAATGTCAATTAGGAAGATATTGTTAAGTGTTAAGCGTGCAGTTTTGGGAGATCATTTTGATATTGATTCCTATTTTTATTCCACTGTGATCCAATAATATAGTTTGTATGATTTCATTTTTTTAAATGATTGAGACTTGATTTATGGCTGAGCATGTGGTTGATCTTGGAGTGTGTTCTCTGTGTAGATAAGAAAAATGTGTATTCCGAGGTTGATGGGTAGAGTGTTCTGTAGATGTTATTAAGTCCAATTGGTCAAGTGTCAAATTTAAATCCACAATTTATTTGTTAGTTTTCTGCCCCAATGATCTATCTAACACTGGTAGTAGGGTATGGAAGTCCCCCAGTATTACTGGCTGTCTGTCTAAGTCTTTCCATAGATCTGAAAGTCATTGTTTTATCAATTTGGGTGCTCTGGGTGTGTATACATTTAGAATAGTTAAATATCTTTGTTAAATTGAGCATTTTATCATTATGTAATACATTCCTTGTCCTTTTCTGTTAGTGATAAAGTCTACTTTATCTGATATAA
Organism: Saimiri boliviensis; assembly: GCF_048565385.1. Lineage (NCBI taxonomy): Eukaryota > Metazoa > Chordata > Mammalia > Primates > Cebidae > Saimiri > Saimiri boliviensis. The sequence continues at coordinate 110,399,103 of NC_133452.1, forward strand.
GAGTAGCAACTTCTGCTTTTTTTTATTTTTATTTTAGTGATAGATCTTTCTCCAGTTCATTATTTGAGCCTATAAGGGTTGTCATGTGTGAGGTGAATATTTTGAATACAACAGATGGATGAATCTTATTTATCTAACTGGCAACTCTGTGCCTTTCACATGGAACATTTCAACTGTTTACATTCAAGGTTAATATTTGATATGTATGGTTTTGAGCCTATTGTGATGGTTTTAGTTGGTTGTTTTGTAGTTTCCACTATATGGTTGCTTTATAGGGGCTGTTGGTTATGCACTTAAGTGTGGTTTTATGGTACCCAGTATCATTCTTTCATTCCCATATTTAGAACCTTGTGTCTCTTATAAGGCTGGTCTCACAGTAACAAATTTTCTTTGTGCTTGTTTGCTCAGAAATATATAAAGCTTATATATAAAGTTTATATATTAAGCTCACATATAAAGCTTAGTTTGGTGGGATATGAAATTCTCACTTGGAATTTCTTGTTTCAAAATACTGAAAATAGACCTGTATTTCTAGGCTTCTAAAGTTTCTGCTGAGAAATCTGCTGTTAGCCTGGTAAGGTTTCCTTTGTATGTGATCTGACTTTTTCTGTATCTGCCTGAAGGATTTTTTTTTTTTTTAGTGTCAACCTTGGACTGTCTGATGACTATATGAGTTGGTGATATTCATTTCATGTATTGTCTTTCAGATGTTTTCTGAATTTCTTGTATCTGAATGTCGATCTCTCTTGCAAGATTAGAGAAATTTTTTACTAATTTACTAGTTTTTGTTTACCTTTTTTCCCTTCTCAGGAATTTCAATAATACATAGGTTTGGTCACTTTATAGAATTTCAAATTTCTCAATTATGTTTGTTTAAAACTGTTTTTTATTCTTGTCTGACTGTGAAAGATTGATCTTCAAGTTCTAAAATTTTTCTGCTTTGTTTAGACTACTGATAAATCTTTCAATTGTATTTTGAAAAATTTTTTTTTTCAATTCTAGAAGGTCTGCTTTGCTCCTTTTAGGATTTTTATCTCTTCCTTCATTTTTTGGATTGGGGTAGAAGTTTACTTGTGTTGATTTTCAACCCTGTTTTAGATGTCATTGAGCTTCCTTGCAGTCATAGGTTTAAATTCTTTATTTTCGAGTTTCCATTTTGGTTAGAAATCATTACTAGAGAGCTGGTGAGAGCCTTTGGTGAATCCTACATTCAGATTTTTCCTGACGCCAGAATTCTTGTGCTTGTTTCTTCTCATCTAAGAACACTGGCACGTATTTTTCTAATTATTTTCATGCAAGAAGGATTTTTTCCCTTCTTTCCCTATAATATTATTATTTCCTGTAACTTTCCTTTTTTTTTTCTTTTCCCTAGGTGGTGTGACAGTAGACAAAGCTGAGTACGATATATTTATTGGCTTTGCTTCTATAACCCTATACACTTATTTCAACAGATTTTGTATTGGGCAGTGCAGCTTGACTTACAAGCCAGTAGAGAGTGCTTATGGGTAGCAGCTATCTGCAGGCAACATAGCTGAGTGTATCTTTGTTTACTGGGTCTCAGAAGCTCTCTGTTATGTCAGGCAATGAGCTGATTCATGGAGTGCACAGTGGTCTGAGCTCCCTGTTCCACCCTGGGAGATTTGAAAACCAAGATCAATATGGCCATATTAGGCAGGACAACCTACAGGTCCTCCAAAGGCAGGCACAATCACCAGTGCTGAGTGAGAATCCAGAGGGCAGACACTAAGCAACCAGAGGCCAGCCTGGACATGGAGCTGTGAAATTTCCAGGGCCCCAAGTTCTCTTTACAGCAAGTGGGGCAGCCTGAATTCTTAATCCATGATAGTGAGTGCTCCAGATATCTGGATATCTGCCTGGGCGCGCGCACACACACACACGGATCTCTGCACAGGAAGAGTGGGGTGGGTCTGGTGGTGGTTCAGGCAAGCATGTGCTCTGAATGCCTGGAGATCTGCTTAGGGGTGGGGCAGAGGTGCACCATAATCTATGTCCATGAAGGCTGGAGTAGCTTAAGCTGCTGGCTCAGGTAAGTGGGTGCTCCAAATTCCTGTAATTCTGCCTGGTGATAGAGAGGGCTCCACTGCACCATGATTTCAGCAGAGTAGCCTGAGGTACCTAGCAATAACACATGCAGAGTGGTTCCAGGTCATCAAGTTGGGCTTGTCTTCAAGTCTTGTCACTCAGAAGAAACCACAGCAGTAGCTGGTATGCGAGAGGGAAGAGCACAATTCCAGAGTTTACTACTCAGGGGCTTTTCACAGTTCTTGCAGTTGAGGCCCCTCAGTCACTCCAGAACAAGTGCTCCAAACTCTTGCCCCAAACAGAAATGTCTGTACAGCCACACTGCTGGGTTGCCAAAGAATGGATAATTTTGTATGATCTAGAATGAAAAATGGCATCTTGCTGTCAGTCCCAGATCTGGAAAAATGCCTGCAGCCTCTCCTGGTGTGATTCCTTCTCAGTGCCTCCAAGCTGCTCGGCAAGTTAGCTCCAGCACTTGGGAGAACGTATTCTCCCTCAGTCTGGGTTGTCTGACTCTTTGGTGGAAAAGTGAGTCATAGAAGGAGGCTCTCCGTCTCTTTCACATACTGGGGTTTCACTCACTTTTATCAGCTAGGCGCTTCATGGGGGCTGTTCACCCATGTTCTCCTCCCTGGGAACTGGAGTATCCATAATTCCAGTGTGTTCCCATTTTCGTTTTAAACATCAAGCTTACAGAGTTGATGTTTTTTGCACTGTCTTGCTATTTCCAAGTAGCTGAGGCAGACTAAAAACCTCTAATCCACCATCGTGGGGGGAAAAGAAAATACAAACACTAAAATAGTTTAAAATTTACAGAAAAGTTGCAATTATAGTACAAAGATTTCCCGTATGGACCATATCCAGTTCTGCCTATAGTTTCCCTTTTTTAAAATTACTACAGTATATTTTTCACAAATAATGAATAAGTCATAATACATTAGGATTAACAAAAGTTTATGCATTATTCAAATTTTCTGTTACCGAATGTTCTCTTTTCCTCTAGGATCTCATCCAGATACCATGTTATATTTAGTTGTCTTAGTTCCTTAGGCTCCTCTAGACTGTGAGTTTCTTAGACTTATCTTGTTTTTTTTTATGACCTTGACAGTTTTGAGGAGTACTGGTCAGGTATTTTGTGAAAAGTTCATCAGTTGGAGTTCGTCTGATGTTTTCTCTCAGAAGTAGATTGGGGTCATGGGTTTTGGAGAAGAAGAACACAGAGGTAAACTGACATTCTCTTCTCCTTGATTTTAAGCTGCATTCAAGAATACAACCACAAGCAGATCACCAGACATTCGGAGCACAGGCTTGCCTAAACCAGCAGCCTGACCCACCCCACTCTTCCTGGGCAGAAATCCTGGTGTGTGTGTGTGTGTGTGTGTGTGTGTGTGTGTGTGTGTGTGTATGTGTGTGTGTGTGTGTGTGTGTCCCTCTGTCCCTCTGCTCTATCACCAGGCAGATACTATCAACTTGAGTTATCATGGATGATGCTAACTTTATACATCTGGCTGAGATATTGTTTTTACAGTATTTCATCATCAGATTTCTGTAGAGTTACCTGTTTTCTTAAGTTCTTCTTTTTTAACTGTAAAGTTATTTTTTAATATTTTCTCTTTTTCATACTGTATCTTTGGGAGAAGATCACTATGTGTAGCCTAAAATTAAGGAGTGGTGAGTTATGTTGCATCATAAATGCATGTACATAAACTACTTGGGATCCTTCTGTATGTGGTATTTATTTATTCTACCCATTTATTTATTTAATCATTTAGTTATATTAATGTGAACTTATGGCTATTTGTTTTGTAATTTGTGTTATAAACCAGTATTCCTTTACTTATTACTACATTTTTTTCTAGCTTTGGCCATTGAGAGCTTTTTCAGTTGACTCCTGTGTCCCACTGACATACCCCTGTTAACGTGTGTGTGTGCACATGTGTGGGGGTGTTTGAAACACTTTCTCCATTTCTGGCACTATAAGATGTTCCACAGGCATCTTACATTTCCTCCTTCAGCCATAGACTCAATCATGTCTCCAAGAAGCCCTGGTTCATTTTATTGGAGAATGATGTTGGAAAGAAAGATTGGGGCACTTGGAGTGTTCATTGCCACTGAAAAATCCTTGCTTCCAGGCCCTCTCAGCTAACAGAGCAATATACATGTATATAATAAGTTTTATATATACCTATATCTGTAAATATTTATACATCTATTCTTCTGTATTTGTATTATACTGATTACACTGATATCTCCAATCTAATTCACTACTTCACGAATCATAGAAGCTTTCTCCCCTTACTTACTGAGCTTTTATAAAAATAATTACAGAAGTATATTTTGTATTTTGTTTTTTGTTTTTTTTCTATTACTCAAATACTTTATTTCAACTTTTATTAAACCAAATCCAGTAACTTTAGCAATGCTTACTAGAGGGTTGTCTTACAACTGAACCTTCATTTCTGGCGGGGAAGAAACCATGGCTTCAGGCGCATGACTGAAGTTTGGCCATGTTCCATCATTAATGTTCCAACATCACCAGGGACACAAAGCTCAGCATGAGGACTTCTACCCAAATCTCACTACGACAGGTGAGAATTGCCTGATCATATCTATGGAACTGTTTTTTATACTTCAGTAAAGCATGGTTGAAAGGGAAGTTTGTGAGGATTTCTTTAAAATCTACCATTTAACAAACATGAAAACGGAGGCCTAGAGTATAGTCTCCATTCGAAAGAAAATGATTAGAGAATTTCATTTTACATATACTCGAAATGGCCTATAAACAGAGTTTTTCTAAGAATAAGTTGAACATAGTCTACTTTCGCCTAGGATAATGACTCTTGTCATTGACTTTTCCCTATGTTAAGTAAATCAGAATCATTTTTACCTAGTTTCCACTCTTATCTTCCACTCCTTTGGAGCCTCTGAAAAGTCTACATGTCCCAGCGCATTTCAGTCAGGCAGGGAGTGAGAGTGATACTTCACTTGTAGGCTGAGGGTGGTGAGTAAAATCCCAGGTGACCTTGCAGCAATCTCTTACCCTAAGGGGAAGCAAAAGTATAAATGTTATCTCTTGCTTTTGTTTATTTAATAAACAATAAATGGCAATTTCTGTTAGCTTTCAGCCACTTTGAAATGTACAATTTCAATTTTAGCTTAAAAAAATCACACATTGTACATAACCTTTTATTACTATTGCTATTAAATTAAATGACATAGTTGAGTGGTTGTAATTCTGGGTGTATTGAGTGATTCTGGAAATAAATAATAAATTGTGTAATGAAAATTAAATGGTATTGAAATAGAAAATACCTGCTAGTAGAAACAGGGATTTTTCTGTTGAGATATTTTTTGTTGTTTTTAGCACTCTGAAAGGGTAGAGTCTATTTGTCAATTCAGGAGAATTTCAAGGGAGTAATTTAATTCTAGTGGAAGATTTTCAGATGTACTTGAAAATGGAAATGGCTAAACTAGAGCTCATAAACTGGCGACAGTTTTGAAGTGGATACATTTAGGCAAAATAAAAAGATTTTACACACACACACACACACACATACACACCCCACTGCCATCATTATGTACATAGCTAGGACATTTTATATTTAAATTACCTCATAGAAATAGTTGCTCATAAAAGTTCACCTATCGATACCTCTGGAAAATGTATAATTGCTTTAAATTACCTTAAATTGTATTTGATAAAGTCTCAGTGAAAACTTAAATGTTTTGCTAAAACAATATTTTCTATTAAATAGAGTGTCACATTTTCATTGCCATAAAGAGACTCTCACTCAAGTCACTCTGAGGTTTGACATTGAAAAGCCAAAATAATACATATATTAATTCCTGCTAGACAGCTGGAATCTGCAAGTTCCTGAAGAATAAAAAAAAATGACAAGAACTGAGCCTGGAACAAAGGAATGGAATAGTATTTATTCTAACACAATTCTTTCAAACTATATCAGAATCTCCAAAAATAAATAAATTCTTCTCTGGAATGTTTCTGAAAATCAGAAAAAAAAATTAGCATACTTTTAAGTTATAAAGATACTAAAAGTAAAAAAATCAAACAAAATCAGTTCAAAACAAACCTTTTTGGACACCGAGTACTCAGAGATGGAAAACACCTGGGCATCATATTTGAGGAGCACACACTGGGAGAGAACACAGAGACCAAGTGTAATGAGCACTATAATAGAGCCCGGTGTTCAGTACCAGGAATACAGAGACACGGGAGTGAACAGGTCTGATTACAAGGTGGCATGAGGGAAAGAAGAGAGGAACAGATAAAACGGCAAGGCTTGATGTACTCAGTTCATTTTTGAACAATTTAATACACAATTGTTAGACTCTCATTGCACTAATCACTAAAATGAAAATGAAAGGAGAACAATAAAGAACAAAAATGATTGTTGCTCTAGCGCAGTCTTCCAGTGAGGACGTGACCTTATAGACACCTCACTCTAAAACAGGATCTTAAAATTCAGGGCCCTCTAAGAGTCTACCTTTTGGAATAGAGGATTTCTTCTTGAGAAATTATATCACATTGTATATTTGACCGAAATAAGAAATGTAAATAAAAGATACAATAGAAAACTAGAGACTATTTAGAGAACAAGATGGGGCTTGAATTTGTTTTACTTAAGAAAACACAAAATGTCTTCATAACCCATCCAGATGAAGACATAAGCTGTTCACCTATCACAATGATTTTAATTATGTATCTGAAATATTAGAAGGAATTAATAAAATATAAGAAAAAGATGGCTGCAGCCTAAGAATGCGGCCACAAAGGAAAGTATCTTTTTCCTTAAAAAGTAAAATAAGTCTACAAGATGAGAAGAAATCATGAACATTACCAAAAAGGAAAATGGGTTTTGACCCTTGAGGACAATTGAATGGATGAAAAGCACATGAAGTCCAATAAATGGAAGAGTAGGAGAGACAGTGCTCAACAAGAACAGTCCAGGGAGAAACCAAAGAATTTTTCAGTGTGTTGTGCATGTCTGCCCCCATTGCAGAGAGCAGGGCTTTAAGAGATGAATGCCATTAAACATTTAAAATACACAAATGATTTTAAATGTTTAATGGCATTATGTTCTTTTTCCATGCTTATTAAGAATGCTGCTTTTAATTTGAACTCCCATGGTCTGCCTTTAAAAAATAGTCTCAGCACTTTGGGAGGCCGAGGTGGGTGGATCACAAGGTCGAGAGATCGAGACCATCCTGGTCAACATGGTGAAACCCCGTCTCTACTAAAAATACAAAAAGTTAGCTGGGCGTGGTGGTGCATGCCTATAATCCCAGCTACTCAGGAGGCTGAGGCAGGAGAATTGCCTGAGCCCAGGAGGCGGAGGTTGCGGTGAGCCGAGATCGTGCCATTGCACTCCAGCCTGGGTAACAAGAGCGAAACTCCGTCTCAAAAAAAAAAAAAAAAAAAAAAAAAAAAGTCTCAGCCAAGTCACTATGAAATAGTTATGTTTCTGAAAAGTTATTTATCTCATTAAAAAGTATTAATAGAAGGAATCTTTTGGTTTTTGTTCTATTCTTTGGGAATATTTCATATTTCATGCAATGCTAACTTCAAGAGAGTTACAGGTCAATGACAGACATATATAAATAATTATAATTTATGTTTCTTCAGAGAATAACTTTTTGAAGTCTTTGAGCAAAAGACCACAAAAATGGCAAGCTGAACACCACCTTAAAGAAACCACAACTCATTTGGGTACCACTTGTGTTAACTAGAGAGATGAAAAGAAAACGTTCTAGTAGTAAAGAGACACTACACCTAGGACAGAGTAAACATAGGACATAAAAGCTATGGAGTCTTACTTTGATGTCTATTCCAGAAGATGTTTGGAAAGGAAAAGTATTAGAACACTAAAATTCCTCTCAGTATTCCCATTAGAACTGTATTCAAAGTTTATTTCAAGTTCTGATACACAAATAAAGCCCTTGGATCCTCTGTGATCAGAGAGAGAGTAGGAGATGGGGGTTGTGGGAAAGCTTCCCAGCAGCTGAGCATGGGCTGGGCTATTTCTTTTTCTCCCTGCATTTAGCTTGCGCTTACTAGGCCAGTCTGCTATGCACTGAGATATACTACGTGGAGCTGTACTTCTATGAGACTATTACTTTCTTCTAAACTAAGAGCTCTGCAGTCTTCATCAGAGAAACTGCTTTAGCTAGGGCTCTTAGAAATACAGTAGGAAGTTTAATGTGGAATGGAGTGCTTAGGAACTTCTCTGGGCTGCTGTTGCTATTCTCATTGGAATTAGGCAGGACAGCAATTTCCGGAAGTCTGAGCATGGCCTGAAGTGGTAAACCACTCTCTGAACTTGACTTAACCACTAGTCATTCTCTGGTCTATGGTAATTTACAACAATGTTGAATTTTCTTTGTTTGATTAGACTGGAAAAGAGAGGGACAATATAAAATTAACAGTAAAAATAATTATTTTAAATGGTTTGAAAGAATTAATGGTTCTAGATCATTGTAAAGCTGTTAGTCGTAAACTGAAAATTACCCAGTACGTTATAGCTTCAGAGCTGGAAGGGCCTTTTGAGAGCTATTTAGTTCAAACATCTTATTTCCAAATGAGAAATTGGATCTCCAGTTGCTGAGACTTGCAGGAGAAGATACCGGAAAAGATAGTTCATTCATTATTGAACATATTAAATTTGAGTCCTTAGTAAGATGTCTGTGGAAATATCAATTAGGCATTAGGAAATTTGATCACAGAATGAGGATTCTTCCTCTTTCTATAGAGTATTTATTTTGGAATAATTTTTTTTCTCCAAAATATTATGGCTCTGATAAGTATCACACATTTGTTCCACCAAGAAGGGTTATATTTCTTTATCTACTGGTAACAAAGAGGTTAAACTAACATCACTCCAAAATTTTCCACCAGGCCCTTTCTCCCTAGGATTGTGTTTATGAATCTGTGGCAATTCTACCTCTCCATGGGCCTTCCTTGACTCTGTTAGAGTTACTCTCTAGAACTTCTGAACACAGTTCTTTTTGTAGGAGCCATATCCTCTATGTGAGTGCCTGTAGTCTGTGAATGCAGAACATGCTGTGGGCGTCCAACTCCAAAACACAAACCTGCACAGGTGTTTCCATATTCATGGCTTGGTTGGAACAAATGTGTGATACTTATCAGATTCACCAGGGTTGAAATGAAGGACAAAATGCTAAGGGCAGCCAGAGAGAAAGGTCAAGTCACCCACAAAGGGAAGCACATCAGACTCACAGCGGATCTCTTGGCAGAAACCTTACAAGCCAGAATAGGGTGGGGGCCAATATTTAACATCCTTAAAGAAAAGAACCCAGAATTTCATATCCATCCAAACTAAGATTCATAAGTGATGGAGAAATAAAATCCTTTATGGACAAGCAATTGCTGAGAGATTTTGTCACTACCAGACCTGCCCTACAAGAGCTCCTGAAGGAAGCACTAAACACAGAAAGGAAAAACCAGTACCAGCCACTGCAAAAAAGAACAAAATGTTAAAGACCAATGACGCAGCAAAGAAATTTCACCAACCAAAGGGCAAAACAACCAACAAGTAATAAAATGGCAGGATCAAATTCACACCTAACAGTATTAACCTTAAATGTAAATTGGCTAAATGCCCCAATCAACAGACACAGACTGGCAAACTGGATAAAAAGCCAAGAACCATCACCATGCTGTATTCAGGAGACCCATCTCATGTGCAAAAACACACATAGATTCAAAATAAAGGGATGGAGGAAGATTTACAAAGCAAATGGAAAGCAAAAAAAGCAAGGGTGGCAATCCTAGTATCTGATAAAAGGGACTTTAAACCAACAAAAATCAAAAGACACAAAGAAAGGCAATACATAATGGTAAAAGGATCAATACAACAAGAAGAACTAATTACTTTGAATATATATGCATCCAATACAGGAGCACCTAGATACATAAAGCAAGTCCTTAACAACCTACAAAGAGACGTAGACTCCTGCACAATAATAGTGAGGGACGTTAACACTCCACTGTCAATATTAGATTGATCAACGAGACAGAAAATCAACAAGGAACAGGACTTGAATGCAGATCTGGACCAAGCAAACTTAATAGACATTTACAGAACTCTCAACCCCAAATCCACAGAATATACATTCTTCTCAGCACCACATTGCATTTACTCTAAAATCGATCACATAATTAGAAGTAAATCACTCCTCAGCAAATGCAAAAGAACAGAAATCATAACAGTCTCTCAGACCGCAGTGCAATCAAAGTAGAACTCAGGATTAAAAACTAACTCAAAACCACACAATTTCATGGAAAATAAACAACTGGCTCCTGAATGTCAACTGGATAAACAATGAAATGAAGGCAGAAATAAAGATGTTCTTCGAAACCAACGAGAATGAAGACACAACATACCAGAATCTCTGGGACACATTTAAAGAAGTGTCCAGAGGGAAATTCATAGTAATAAATGCCCGCATGAGGAGCAAGGAAGGTCTAAAATCAACACACTATCATCAAAATTGAAAGTGTTAGAGAAGCAAGATAAAAAAACCTCAAAAGCTAGCAGAAGACAAGAAATAACTAAGATCAGAGCAGAACTGAAGGAGACAGAGACACAAAAAACCCTTCAAAAAAAAAAAACGAATCCAGGAGCTGGTTTTTTGAAAAGATCAACAAAAAAGATAGACTTCTAGCCAGACTAATAAAAAAGGAAAGAAAGAAGAATCAAACAGATGCAATAAAAAATGATAAAGGGAACATCGCCACCAATTTCACAGAAATACAAACTACCATCAGAGATTACTACAAACAACTCTATGCACATAAACCAGTAAATCTGGAAGAAATGGATAAATTCCTGGACACTTGCACTCTCCCAAGACTAAACACAGAAGAAGTTGAAACCCTGAATAGACCAATAACAAGTGCTGAAGTTGAGGCAGCAATTAATAGCCTACCAACTAAAGAAAGCTCAGGTCCAGATGGGTTCACAGCCAAATTCTACCAGAGGTACAAAGAGGAGCTGGTGAAATTCCTTCTGAAACTAATCCAAACAATACAAAAAGAGGAAATCCTCCCCAACTCATTTTATGAGACCAACATCTTCCTAATACCAAAACTAGGCAAAGACACAATGAAACAAGAAAACTTCACGCCAATATCCAGGATGAACATTGATGCAAAAATCTTCAATAAAATACTGGCAAACAGAATGCAATAGTAAATCAAAACGCTTACCCAGCATGATCAAGTAGACTTCATCCTGGGGATGTAAGGCTGGTTCAACATACGTAAGTCTATAAATGTAATCCATCACATAAATAGAACCAAAGACAAAATCCACATGATTATTTCAACAGATATAGAGAAGGCCTTTGACAAAATTCAACAGCCCTTTATGCTAAAGACCCTCAATAAACTAGGTATCAATGGAATGTATCTTGAAATAATAAAAGCTATTTATGACACACCCACAGCCAATATACTGAATGGGCAAAAACTCGAAGCATTCCCTTTGAAATCTGGCACAAAGACAAGGATGCCCTCTCTCACCACTCCTATTCAATGTAATATTAGAAGCTGCAGCCAGAGCAAGAAAAAGAAATAAATGATATTCAATTAGAAAAAGAGGAAGCCAAATTGTCTCTATTTGCAGACGACATGATTGTGTATTTAGAAGACCCCACTGTCTCAGCCCAAAATCTCCTGACACTGATAAGTCACTTCAGCAAAGTTTCAGGATATAAAATCAATGTGCAGAAATCCCAAGCATTTCTATACACCAATAACAGACAATCAGAGAGCCAAATCAAAAGTGAACTCCCATTCACAATTGCTACAAAGAGAATAAAATTCCTAGGAATACAATTAACAAACAATGTAAATGACCTCTTCAAGGAGAACTACAAACCACTGTTCAATGAAATAAGAGAGGATACAAACAGATGGAAAAACATTCCATGCTCATGTTTGGGAAGAACCAACATCATGAAAATGGACCTACTGCCCAAAGTATTTTATAGATTCAATGCTATCCCCATCAAGCTACCAATGACCTTCTTCACAGAACTGGAAAAAACCACTTTGAACTTCATATGGAACCAAAAGAGAGCCCCAATAGCCAAAACAATCCTAAGCAAAAAGAACAAAGGTGGAGGCATCATGCTGCCTGACTTCAGACTATACTACAAGGCCACAGTAATCAAAACAGCATGGTACTGGTACCAAAACAGAGAGGTTGCATTATCATATTCATTTACTATTTGTTGTTTGCCTGTTCTTTTTTTTCCTGAAAATATTTTAAACTGTTTTTCAGGTGTTGCTCTGGAAATTGTTGGGCTCCAAGTATCCCCTTTAATGTAGCACTGCCTATGATTCCTCAAAAAATCACTGTGTCAAAGCAGGGACACATGTCAACAAGAAAAGTTATTTTTACAAATTCATTTGTTCATTCAAAAATTTTATTGAGATTCTACTCTGTGCACGTATTATTCAGGAAACAGAGCAGAACAAAGAACAGAGCAGACATAATTCTCTGCCCTCATTGGGTTTCAATTCTAGTGAATATAATTCTTTTCAAGTGTAGTTAAATATTGATAGACACTAACCAATTAGTGTAGGTGACAAAACATTGATAAACATTTTGCAGGTGCTTAGTTGAGTATCTTCTATTAATTTCACTGTTACAGTTTTCCTTTAGCATTTTAAATCACATACATATAAAAGTACATATATACATACACACATCCACATACACATAATACATATATTTATATAAACATATTTTATATTAATAAAACATGTGAATATAATATTTTTTCCTATCTTTACCTTTCTTAGGCCCATGACAAGCTCAGGTTTCTTGGCCCTCTTTCTAGTTCATAAGAATGGTACAACTGTTCTCGCCTAAGTTCAATATACTGAATTAGAGAAATGTTCATTGGCTCAAGGCTAAAAATAGTACACAAAACATAATGAATAAAAAATGCTAAATAAAACCTGTGACATGCAAACCTTCAGTACCAAAATGATGCAGAATACATAGAGATAATTTGCATTAAGATTTCCATCAAAGATCAAAGCTTTTAAACTTTCAAGACATTTGAGGTCAATGAAGTTGTGATATTAGGATATTACTATTTTTAGGAAACTCTCACTAGAATTTCATTCCTTTAGCCACCTGCTAAATTGATATAATGAATACAACAGATGTCATATTTTCCACTGTAACAAAGCATATCTTCTTTAAATCTAAGAATGGTGAACAATTGTTTGAAATTTATTTTATTCTTCACTTCTGATCTTTTCCAAGACCTGCAGAAGACATATCAGTAACTTTTTGTCAAGGCATTCGTTTCCTGCAACCATTCTAGGAGTGGATCGTGACAACCACAGCTTCATTTCTTGTTGCTTAAAGCAACTACAAACTATATAGATATGTTCCAGGGCCAAAGGTCTCCACAGCATGACAGTGTGCCTGTGATTGACATTTCTACTATCAGGTATAATCTGTTACTTCAGGTAAGTATTGTAGTATTCAAGATGTTTTTGTATAAAACTTTGAGAACTTTTCCAATAATCAATCTCTCCTTATATTTCCTCTTTTATGATAACAAGATATTTGGGGGCAACTTTATTTTTTTTTTCAAAAATTAACGCAGAGTTAACAATGGCCCTGAATTACGTGTTGTTTCTTTTTCCTGAAGGTTTAAAAGGTCATATGCATCCTCACAGTGTAAGTGACCCTAGAGTAACAGCCCCCATGAATACAGGCTTATATTCAAACTTATATTCAACATGAAGGCATTAGAAATTCTATATCACATCCAAAGAAAGACACTACCAGGAAAAACATCTTTAATTTTACCTTATTCTCATCAGACTAATACTAATAGCTTATATATGATATGAAAACCTGTTTTTACTTGGAAATCAATTCCATATTTTATTTTCTCATTTTAAGAATTAGTCATACATATAATAGAAATTATACAGAAATAGCAGCAACCACATCAAAAAAATCACCCATGGCTCTGCACTAGAGTGACACCCAATATAAATACATTATATTCCACTCTTTCCATATAATAAATGTTTGAGCTTTTTTCAGAGCTATAAGCACACTATAGCTAAGATTTTGTAGCCTGCATTTAGTAAATTATTGTTTTATCTTTAAAATTTTCTCCAGGACTGACTTGTAAATATTGTTGTTTGTTTGTTTTTGTTTTTTTAGATCTTGCCTCATAACTGAGGGAGAGAGTGAGACAGAGTAACAGATACACAGAACAACAAGGATGATCTTGTGAAAGAAAAATCAAAGGAACAGTGTAACAGAGAGACAGTAATGCTGACTCTCCAACTGCTGGAGCTGTTCCTGTCTATCCTGTCAACAGCAGTTGTGTTATTCCTTTTCACTCCATCAAAACATAAAATAAAACAAAAACCTATGTGCGTTTAATTAACAGACTCTAAAAGGACCTTCCATTATACTCACCTTTTTGTATTTATATTCTTGGGTATTCCCCTTCCTTTTAGCATGATTGGGACCTGTAACTTGCTTCTAACTAGTGAGATGTGGCAAAAGTAATAAAATGTCACTTACACAAGTACATTATATAAGAAATAATAACTCTCTTGTAAAGAGATTCCCTCCCTTGCTGGCTTGGATAAAGCAGCTGGCAATATGAAAGAGTTCCACATGGCAAGATTCTGAGAGTAGCCTGCAGGTGACAGGCAGAAAGAAACTGAGGCCCTCAATCTCACAGTCTTTGAGGAACTAAATACTGCCAACAACCACATGAACTTAGAAGTGGATCTTTCTCCATTCAGATCTTCAGATGAGAACTTAGCCCTTTCTATCACTATGATGGTAACCTTGGAGAGGACCCAGCTAAGCTATGCCTGGGCTCCTAATCCACAGAAACTGTGAGATAATAAATGCGGATTGTTTTAAACTGTTAAATGTCTGGCAATACTGTTACGCAGTAATACAGAACTAACGTGGTATTATTAACTATGTTTTGACACTGTGCTAAAGGTGTAGAAAAATATTCTATAATTTAAGGGATTTCCCACTTCCTTGATAAGCAAGTAATTTAAAACAATGTAAGTTATAAAGTTTAGTTGGTGCAAAGATCTGGTGAGGAACACAAAAAAAACAGGAAAGATTTTTTTTTTCCTAGAAATCAGGGATTTCAAAGAGAAGATAGATCGTGAGGAATAAATAAACATCAAATGAAAAAAGAAGGGTGAGAAGGAACTTTGAGGTTTAAGACACATGAAAATGGACTAAAGTAAGATTAGTTTCTCTTATGTATGGAAAAGAAAACCAGTCAATAAGCAAGGTGGTATCTATAGAAGGACACTTGTGGCAGCAGGGAATGATAAATTGTACCTCATGAAGAGCAACATTTCATAAAATCAGCAGTAGGCACATTTTTTTTTTTCATTTTATTCTCTCAGCTATCCTGTACATCTCCCATCCAGCAAACACTCTCATGTATGTGAGTACATGTACTCACATACATGTTATTTACAATTTGAATAGTCATAACTGATATGTTTCCTAGCTCTCCTTCAAGTAGAAACAAAATGTTTTCATACTGAAAAATTAATAGAATTTTTCAGAAACTAAATGGAAAACTCAATATATATTCCTAATACTATTGACAGATGATAGATAGATAGATAGATAGATAGATAGAGAAATAGATAGTGTGAACTCCCAAAATCTGAACAGGTCTCAATTTGGGAAGGTTATTTTAGCAAAGTTAAGGATGCATGCCTGTGACACAGCCTTATGAAGTCCGGATGACATGTGCCTAAGGTGGCTGGAGCACAGCTCGGTTCTAATTTTAGAGAGACATGAGACATACCAGCATATCAGCATATGTAAGATGAACATTGGTTTGATCCTTAAAGTGGGGGGCAACTGGAAGCAAAGGTGGGACAACTCACAGTAGGGAAGGGCTTCCAGATCATAGGTGTTTAAGAGAAAAATGGTTCACTCTTTTGAGTTTCTGATTAGCCTTTTGCAAAGGAAGCAATCAGATATGCATTTATCACAGTGAGCAGAGGAATGACTTTGATTAGAATGGGAGGCAGGTTTGCCCTAAGCAGTTACCAGCTTGACTTTTCCCTTTAACTTAGTGATTTGGGGGCCCCAAAATTTATTAGATAGATAGATTGATTTGAGACACTGCTGTAGGATCATATCCTCATTTTTGGTTGAGTCCCATATTTTATTGCAAATATATTTTGGTCAGAAGGGAGACTCAGTAATGAGAAAAATAATTCTGTCTTTCAGAAGTTTAATGTAGCAGAGAATATATATACCTGAAGAGAAATCTTTAAGTGTTTGTCGTTAATTTTTTAAATGAAATTGTAATTGTAATTTTGTAATTTAGGATAACATAGTACAAGTTAACTAGTTCTTATGAATGGAGGCGGTTGCCATAGGGAGAGTCTTAAAAGGAGATTTATGAGGGCTACTGCCATGCTCTAAATTATTAAGAGGAACATTTAGTATATTTCTATGCCTCAGAAATATTTTGAGAATAAATGAAATAATATATATGACGGTTCTACATTGGAAAAAGGCAGTGCTGTATGTTTGTAAGTAGGCGAGAGATCTAGAATTCAGTTTCAGGGACTGCTTTTCACAGGCTTAACCAGGATTATTATTAACTATAGACATAATTTTGTATTCTATTGCTGGGCTATGAAAACTAACAAATAAGCAAAATTGATGTCACAGGTGGAAATGATTTATACTTGTAATTGACACATACTTTTGATAAACTGCAATTTGAAGAGCAAAAACAACTTATTCATAAACCTGTGGCTAGTATAATTTTATAATAGGTCAAATGCTTTATAATGGAAATGAAAAAATTCTCTCTAAATTTTAAAAGTTATAATTCAAAAGAATTCACAATGCCTATGAACAATAGTATTTTCTGTATAAAACCCACTTTGTCCTCAGCATCATATTGAATGTGATACAGCAAAAAATAACAACAACAACAACAAAAACAGTCTGCTTTCTCCTTTAGGACATTTTCACCCGAGTGAGGCACAACCATACACAAATCCCTCTCTTCTTTTGCAAAACGAGCTGGATAAACTGATAAATAGATTTGCTCTTCTATATATTGACTTGTTTGTTGGCATAAGGTAATGTTCAGAGTTACACCCATCTCACGTGAGTTAAGCACATGAATGTATGAGAGAGAGCGGAATCGGCTTCAAGCATGTGAAGAGAGACCACAATAAAAAGAATGAAGAATGAGCCACATAGAAGGTACAAGAAGGAGCGTAGGAGGGAGTAAATGTAGCCATGAGCAAAACTTTTATTAGTGAAGCATCAACAGGAACTTAGGCATATTATCATGGCAACGAGGCTGATTAATGAAGGCTCTACAATCTAGAAATAATCAAATTTGCTAGGGAGTTTGAGAGTTTTGTGAAGAGAAATTTTCTGTGCAAAGGAAGCAGTAAGTAAAAGCATTATGAAAGTATTTTGAGAATTTTCTTTCTATTTTAAAGAATGAAGCCCCAAGGTATTCACTGCCTTAGGAAAGAAGGAGAAAGTGAGAAGTCCAAAACTGTACCAAAGAAGTTTAAATATGTCTTGTGGGAAGAAAAAGCAGGAGATTCAAGGAAAAAATAAAATGGCCTAGAACAGCTACATAAAGGGAAAAGAGGGGGGTGACAATTTCTATAATTACAAAGAAGAAACAAGAAAAGATGAGTAATAATTAGGGAATAAAACTTGGGTGATGGAAAAAACAATATTCATTCTATCTCAGCAAGAGGTATTACCTCTGGGCTCCCAGAAAACATGGAACAAGGTTGAGGGGAGGTCATTCATTCAAACCCAACTAAGAGGGTGGCAGAAACTATTTCTAGATTGTGTGACTCAAAGCAGCCAAGGCCGAGCCACAGCAGTTCTACCTCCTGAACTGAAAGAATCTGCACCTCCCTTCTAACTAGGTCTGAACTAGGTGTTATGTTTTGTTTTGCTTTAGTTCTAGGTCATATTCTGCCAGTGGCAATATAAGAAAGGGAAATATTTCATTGGTTGGTTCAGCTATAACGTCATAATAAGACCAGCAAAAAAAAAAAAAAAAAAAAAGAAAAAGAAAAAAAAAACACCTAAAATGTAAGACAGTGAACAAACATTGATGGAGGAACTAATGAACACAATTCATAGTTGCTATAGGCCCCACTTCCATAGGTCATAAAAATGCTTTAAGAAGCACAGCTTCACTCTTCCACACCCATTTCAGGTTTTCTTTATTTCTGTTTGCTAGTATCATAGTTGGACAAGCTGGGGAGACCCAAGTTTCATTTCTATATGATCTGAGTCCTTGCTGCTCTTTGTTTATTGGGTCACTGCAGTTCTCCACTAACAAAAAGAATTCTAAGAAAGTCATTCAAGTTAATTTCCATGGCCAGTGACCCTCTCTCTGCCTGTTGGTTCAGTGGCAGTAACACCCTACTCACAAATTACCAAGAGAAATCATCAAATTCCAAATTAATACAATAGGTGCAATTCCTGGTGGAAAGGATTTCTTCCCTGTATACTCACCAAACAAACCAAACCCCAAATTTCAGGAATGGGAAGTTTCAAAAATGAATCTCTTAAATGGGATCTACTCCTATCTATAAGGGAGGCTGCTACTTTAAGAAATACATCATTTTCTATAGGACAGTGCCCCAACTGTACACGGTGCTCTATCCCATCTAGTTCTTTAAGTGAAGGTACACAGTTATTCCACCAGTCTGTCTGGCAATTTCTTTTGGGCAATGGCACGCATGTAACTATTTTACAGGTGGGAACCCTCTAAACACTTTATTTGCTGTAAAATGAGTTCTCTGTTCAGGGACAATTTTGTATTGGTCAAAAACTTCTCCATGGAAATAAAAAAGAATGCTGTAAGTTGTATTAGTCAGGGTTCATACACACACACACCTATATATACACACTTATATAGGGGAGTTTATTAAGTATTAACTTACAGAATCACAAGGTCCCACAATTGGCTATCTGCAAGCTGAGGACCAGGAAGAGCCAGCCCGAGTCCCAAAACTAAGAACTTGGAGTCTGATGTTAGAAGGCAGGAAGTATCCAGCATGGGACAAAGATGTAGCCTGGGAGGCTAGGCAAATCTCCCCTCTTCACATTTTTCTGCCTGCTTTATATTTGCTGGCAGATTATTCGATTGTGCCCACCACATCAAGGGCGCATCTGCCTTCCCCTGCCCAATGACTCAAATGTTGATCTTTTTTGGCAGCACGCTCATAGACACACCTACTATCAATACTTTGTATCCTTCAATCAAGTTGACATTCAGTATTAACCATCATCTAAGTCAATAAATTCTGACATCAGCAGAAGTGTTGTGAGCACTGAAGGTAAGTCAGCATCTACTTCTTTAGTTCCTTTAGCTCATAAGGTATCTGCTTCTGGGCCATGTCTTGTACCTCTACATCCACCCTGTATTTAACTCTTCCCAATTCTCTCTATAGGCCTAAAAGCAATGAATTCCTAAGGAGAAACACCATCTTATTGTGAGGCAATTGAGAAATCACTGAAAGGCCTTCATCTGGTAGAAAACATGTTTTCTCAGCTTAGGGCAGCAGGAAAAAGACTTCACTCACATTAACAAAGAATTTTGGAGTACAACATTCTTAACTTTTCTTGGGTATATTCATCTATCCCTATCTCACACTTCAGGCTTCCATTTCTTCCCCACTAGTGTCCTTACCTTATTATAAAAGACTGGGCATTGTTATTCATTTGATAGTTGCTGAAATTCTACCTTTACAATCAGACCCTACGCTTCAACCTCAACTATGTCTATCTTTGGGCTATAGTACATAAACCATTCCTTCCAATATAACATAGAGATATTTTGCAATTCTACCCGTGTTCTGAGTCATGCATTCAAGTTACTAGTCATTTTTTTCTTTGTATAATTTCTAGAGCCATCAAAAGCAGCAATCCAGTCCAATAATTTGTTTCAGTCACCACTATTGCAATGGTGACTAAGAATCGCAGTTACTTACTCTATCAACTTCTGGCCCTCCACTTGTAAATCATGTAAAACTACTGCCTGTGATAATCCATAATCTGATATCTCACTTTATGCTATGTATTAACACTTTCTTACTTTCCCCTGGCAAGAGACTTATCCATTTACTTCTCAAATGTGTGCACAATCAAATCTGGGCTTCCAATCTTTGGCAAAGGAAAGCCTTGCCAGTGCCAACCCGAGACCTGGAAGGAAGGAACTTTTGTCTCTTTTTCTGAACATGCTCTTTTCCTGACTTCCAAATCTACGCTTGTGATTTTAATGGCCCAGATTCAAATTGAAGTTGCGTGACAAGAAGCCTGTTTATATAGTTCATATGTCTGGAACACATAGCAAATTGAGGTCAAGTAGAGCAGATAAGAACTAAGCAAACAGAATATTCGGCATGTATGCAGAATACTTTAAAATACAACGCAGAATCTTCATTAGAAATGATGGTTATAGGAATGAAACTCAGTTTGACTATGTCAATGTTTTTCTCATTGCCTATGTTGTAAATATCTATTTTGAAATCTTTACCTCATTTTCAAATCTCACTGAAGACCTTTAAAATGAAATAATTAACCAGTAAGGAGGACAAGATAAACTAGAAGTCAGCAATGTTGTAGCTTTCTCTAGTTCTCAGCATGCACTATCAAATCTATCTTGTATATTTTGCATACCATATTTAACTCAGGAATACAAATGGAGATAAAAATAAAAGACAGTGTGAGTAGCTTTTTAAAAAGGAGATGGCATAGGAAAGTAGATTGACTTCTATTCTCATTAGCACTTTTCTGATCATGTGAGATCTGAGACGTATCATCCATTTGAAGCTACTAAAATTGTCAAATAATACCCTCCTAAATAACTAACTTGGTGTTTTTCTCTCCAACCCCCTGGAATGCCCAATGCATCCAACTCCCCTGAGAAGCCAAAGTTGGCATCCAGGCCACCAGGTATGATTTGGTGGCCTTGACGGAATAGGGTGTGGGCAGAATTGAATCTTTGAACATGTTGACTGTTTATGTTCATCTCATTTGTCCCTTCACAATGGAGATTTGAGAAATGGTCATCTACCATTTCTCCATGTGTCCCCCTTCTGTGTTCTTCACTCTTCCTTTGTTATCATTAGACAGATGTTTTTATTTGCTCAGCATTTAAACTTTGATGAACTTCTCTGAAATGCTACTTTAGGGATAGATACTGATTATATTATATATATACTATATATAATGAAAAAACTCTACATTCTCTATTGCTCTGTTAAGAACAACAAAACCACATGAGTTCTTTGCAAATAAAGTCCTCAGCAAAATAATTTTGTAGCTCTTCACGAACTTACAATGTTACATTATTAAAGGCCTTTTTGGGGCTTTTGTACTTGAATTCACTAATAAAAAAGGCTTGCAAGTGATAGAGTCACAGCACTATTTTCTGCTTTAGCTAATATACACAAACACTTGTGTACGTATATATACATATATGTATATATATTCAAAATAAAGTCTATTTTACCTCTTGAAGATTTCTTTTTCTACTTAGTATAGGAATTGACCAAGAACCTTCTCATTGACCCATGTCAACCCTACAAAGCCTATATACTAATTTCAAGCTCACTCCCAGCCATGTGGCAGTGCTATTATTTTTGTTTTCCTCTCCTGCCTGCACATTTAGATTGTACTCATCCTTGTGTTTATAAATCAAAATATTCCATTTGTTTGAAAATACCTCAAATCCTTGACTGTGAGAGGGCTTCATGTCCTTTTGAAGGACATTAAGTGGATGTTTTTATATTATTGTTGCAGAACTTTCTCCTTAGTTCAGGTAAAACCGGGCTTTTGTCACACAACCAGGCAAGATTAGGCTCACAGACACCAGAATGGTGAGGAAAATAGAAGTTATTGGGCATAAAGGAAATGGAAAAAATCACTCTCAGCAAAGGGAGAGGGAATTCTCATAGCTGGTTTCCGGCTCACATACTGAATCCCAGGTCATCACACAGGAACAGGAGAGGCCTGGTTTCTCCCTGCTACAAACATCATGAACTTCCCAAACTCCACCCTGTCCTCCCAGTGCACAGGCGGGCATTATTCAGAAAGAATCAGTCAGGAAAGAGCAGGCTTCATCTGGGCCAGAAATCCAGTTTTCAGCCTTCAGGCTGTTTTAGGCTTGAAGACTGGGTTTTGCCAGTGACCCTTAGCTGTCTCCTGTTCCTATCATTCCCTGCTCTAAAAAAAAGTACACTTAATTGTCATTAGAATAAGGATAAGGAAAAGGATGAAGACTCATCTTAACTGGTTTTTGCTGACAGGGAGTGCTGTTTTGGGAAAAGAGCAGTCAGATTTCCCTCAGAGGCCCATCTAAGGGTTCCCAGCAAAAGGAACCATTGTCCAAGGCTCTGGTTGCATGGCCATTTGGAGTTTGATGACCAGAAGGCAAGAAGAGGCAAACTGGGTTATTAGAAAACAAGTCATAAAACAAAACAAGGTGGGGTGGAGGTTAAGGACAGCTCTGAAATACCAAGGAATTTTATCAATTTGTACAGGGCAAGGGAGTCCAAAAGTCTGGTTGAAAAAAACAGCAAAAAGCCTTTTGCTGTTCTTTTGGCATGTCAGTCTTCTGGTTTCCCATCCCCTGAGCCCAATCCTAAGCCAACCAGTATAAGGTTTGACAAATTCGTTCTTTCCAGTTTGGAGGACGCATCCTAGGGGAGTGTGCTGTAGTATGAAGACACAGTTACCTACCTGTGAAGAGAGGACAGAGGAGGAAAAATGGGGAAAAAAGGCCTTTTATCAAAGCAGTCCCAGGGGTGCAGCATGCATTCAAAGTAGGCCTCCCTGGTTCCCTTCTTTGCCTAGCAAATACCCAGGGTACATGAGGGAGAAAAAGCTAGACATTCCTCTTTCATTCCTTTGTCCTTGTATCCTGGAGTCCTGGTGACTGTGACAAGGTGCCACCCATGGGTGTAAAAACAGCTTTCACCCATGTTAACAGGGGAGTTTAGGGGTTGGGAAATTTTACTTATATATGGCCTAGCTCCCCTGCTGCCAGTAGCCTTTGAATTCTCTAAATGGCTCATTTATGCCATGGATACTAGTGTGACCTTTATCCATGAAATGGGAAGCTTGGATTAATTGACAGAAATCAGTCATACTGACCTGTGCTGTATCTTTTAATTTTCATTATCATCTGCCTCTGAATCCCTCAGTTCCAGTTTTCTTTCCTAGGGCTTTGACTCAAAGCTTCAAATTCAGTTTGAGATAAAAATTTTGTCTCAGGGATGGCAAGAACTCCTTAACATAAATCAAATGCTAAGGTGAAGCTGTGGATTTGAGTCCTCCTCAAACAGGAAAGAGAAAAGAATGTCTTGCAACACACTAAGATAACTGGTGGCTATAGTAATGCTTGCTAAGATTTTGGTGCATGGGGCTTGATTTTGTTAGCTCCCTTGGTCTTACTTTCCCAAAAAGATAACTGCCAGATGAGTATCTTATTTATTCCCATTACCCAGCAGGATTTGCAGGAATAGTTGCTCAATACTAGAATAACTGATTCAGAGTTTCATGTCACCCATTCCTCTTGTTCCTTCTGAGCTGCAGCTAGAGATTGCTGGTTGGTTCAAAGAACAAGCAGGGTTAGTCTAATGTAGGCAAAAGCTTAAAAATAGATAACGAGTCTAGAATCAAATGACAAATGTAGAATACATTTTGAAACATAATTTCTCTCTCTCCAGCCCTGATTTTTTGGTAAAGAAATCATAATAAAACTGAGTGTTTGCAAAACAGACTTTAGTCTTATACTTGGCCTGATTGTTTGCATAAAGTGCAGCTGGAATAATTGTTTACACACAGGCCTTTTAGACTGGCTTTGATGAAACTCGGTTCCACAAAAAATCAGGTAAGACCATTTAAAACGAAGCCCAGCCATGGGTTTGTAGCCTCAAATACCTGTGAGTTGCATACTCCTCTCCTCTTAAGGTCCCAAAATAAACTAGGAGCTTCTGGGCCTGTCAGAAAGTGACATTCTTTATTAACCATAGGTCAGGAGCCCTGTACAGGGTCTGCATAGGCAAAAATATGAGGCTAGTTTTCTCAAGGAGCTTTTATCGGCTCTGCAAGTCGAGCTTGACTCCTTAAAGGAATGCGCACCCTTCCAGTCAAAGGCCTGGTAAAACAATTTCTCCAGTTGTGCCCTGTTGCAAAAGGAAATGGATTATTTCAGTGATGCAAAAAACGATATTGCCAAAAGTTAAGAATACTCATAACTAGTTTCCAAATTCTGGAAAAGCCTGGCACAGAGAGAGAGAGAGAGAGAGAGAGAGAAATATCCTCCAAATTTTGTTCACAGTATACCTTACTCAATAAAAGCCATGAATAGTCAAAAAATAAGTTTTCTTGACTCTAAAAAACAAAACAAGAATCAGGAATATTCCAAACAAAAGTAAAAATATTGCTTTTTTTTTCTGTTAGTTCAGTCCATTTAGTTAACTCTTGCTTACCTCGATATTTGTGAACAGTTAAGGTCTTCATGAGTCTTTGAGACACTGATCACCACCTGCGGAGGTCTGTCCAGCAGATCCTGACTCAGTGACAGAGGAATAAATACACGGAAATGCCAGAGTACAGTGAATTTAGTGGGCTAGAGAAGTCGTCAGCTGCTCTCAGACGGTGGCTGCAGCTAACTGACCTCGTGCTGGCTGGTCTTCCTCACGTTTATTCAGTACAGATTTAATGACAGAGGTTTTAAGTGAACACACTTGTGGATAATGAACATTAAAACAGTGGTTTTACAAATGATAAAATTTCTGGTTCCAGGGCCCAGAACAAACACCAGTAATTTCTATTCCATCTCCTCGTGATGGAAGAGAGATTTTTGATTAAAATTAATTTAATTAATTTTTACAATCCTACCACTAACCAAGTTTAGTGAGTTATTCAGATAAACTCCCATACATACCCTATTTGCTTTTCTCCTTAACTAAATGTAACGGGGGTTTTGACTGCCTTCAGCTGAAACTTCTACTGAAACTAATGCAAATCCCTCAACCTCCCAAGGAGGTTTGTTACTATAACCTATAACCATCTTTTTTTTTTTTTTTTTTTTTTTTGAGACGGAATTTCACTCTTGTTACCCAGGCTGGAGTGCAATGGCGCGATCTCGGCTCACCGCAACCTCCACCTCCTGGGTTCAGGCAATTCTCCTGCCTCAGCCTCCTGAGTAGCTGGGATTACAGGCACACGCCACCATGCCAAGCTAATTTTTTTGTATTTTTGGTAGAGACGGGGTTTCACTATGTTGACCAGTATGGTCTTGATCTCTTGACCTCGTGATCCACCCGCCTCGGCCTCCCAAAGTGCTGGGATTACAGGCTTGAGCCACCGCGCCCGGCCATAACCATCTTTTAATATTTTGCCACCATCCTGAGTGAACTCCCACAAGTCCTGTACGTTTTTCATTTATTCCAATGTCCCAATCTACAAAGTTATCAGAAACCTGTATTTGAGAGCACCTGTCAGACTTCTATGGCTGATTATAAACCATCTTTTGAAAAGGATCAAAACAAAACAACAATTGTCTGTGAATAACCAAATGTCCATGGTAGTTACAGTTAAAAACACAATTGACAGAGAAGTTTGGTTATCTCTGTGTTTTACAATAACTTAGCATAACAACCTTAATTATGATTGGTATCTTACACTTTAGACCAGGCGTCCTCAAACTTTTTACACAGGGGGCCAGTTCACTGTCCCTCAGACTGTTGGAGGGCCGCCACATACTGTGCTCCTCTCACTGACAACCAATGAAAGAGGTGCCCCTTCCTGAAGTGCGGCGGGGGGCTGGATAAATGGCCTCAGGGGGCCGCATGCGGCCCGCGGGCCATAGTTTGGGGATGCCTGCTTTAGACATTACAATTTTAGAAATCTCATATAATTTTGGAACATATATTAATATTAATTCACCAAAATATAACCTAAAGAATACTGAACACCACTTTAGCCAGTATATGTAACTAAACGTGTCAAATAAGCCTGTCTACCTCTTGTGAATACTAAAGGTGAATACTACTCTGTAGCATCCAAAAGCTAGGCATCAGGAAAGACCATTTTGAAACTGAAGTTTGATTTTTGGGAAGCTTATTAAATGTGTTACAGGGATAAAACACTTAGTGTTATTAAATAAAATTCCAGATTACTGTAAGTTATTTGTTTTGTCAAAGTGATGACTCCGAAATTTTAAAAAGCAAAAACCTTTCTTTTATAATTCCTTACAAATTTTGCTAAAAAGCAGATTTGTGTTTTAAGAAAACCTTGTTGTGCTTTAATTTCAACTTTCAATGTGCGGAAAAACCCTACTCAATGTAGTCAATATGTTCATACATTAAATTTATTTTACAAGATTAATTTTTACAATCCTTCTACCACTTGTTAGAATTTTTAGCTTTATCTTATCTAATTTAAAACAGTTCTTTAACCCTAAGCAAGAATTTATGTTTTCATGCCTTTTTATATTCTTTTATTGAAAATACATTTTACTGTTTTTATACACCTTGCATATAAATGTATTTCCAGTACTTTAAAGTACCTGTTATAGCGGTAACTCCTAGCAATTTTTAACTTTAAGTAAAACCTGGTAATGTTTTAATTGTGTGCTAAGGTTTGACTCCTTTCAGCGTAATTAAGGGTGTGGTTAGTTCCATATGTTCCCAAGCCTTACTAATTGTTAGGCAGAAAGTCGAACAGTTCTCAAAGACC
Source organism: Saimiri boliviensis (assembly GCF_048565385.1). NCBI lineage: Eukaryota > Metazoa > Chordata > Mammalia > Primates > Cebidae > Saimiri > Saimiri boliviensis. The sequence continues at coordinate 110,425,988 of NC_133452.1, forward strand.
AAAAAGGCAGTTTATAACCTCAAAACATTTAGCAAACCTAGTACCTGACCTTCATAATTTAGTTCACGGATTTATATTTTGATGACCTCTGCATTTTACTAATAATTCTTAAGGCAGTTTTTATTTTTCAAAGATTAATGTCACATAAGCTAAAAAGCATCACAACTTTTATCTTTTCTTAAAGAAGTATTTGATCCAAGCAACTGTTTTAATTTAGGCCAATTAATTAGAGCTCTTTTTTAAATAGACATCACACACAACCAATATATAACTACATAGACAGCACATAAAACTCATATGTAACTACATAGGCAGAAGAAAATCCAGTGGCTATAATATTTTTCATTTGCTAATCTCTTAATTGGATTATTGGCCTCTTATGCATGCATTAAAAGTGGCAAGACAAGAAGGGGAAAAAGAATTGAGTCAACTAAAAAAGAATCAGTCAATAGGAAAAAACTTTTCCAGCAAAACAAGATCCCAGAAGAGAAAAACTTAAAGGCCTTTTAAATATACCTATAACTTGGATATTTACTTGTAATTAAGCTGAGTTTTCAATATGAAAATTCTCTTCACTCCCTTACTACCCCCAACTTTAGCTGCACCAGATAGCAAATATTGAAACCAACAAGCCTCAATTAAGGTTATAATTTAACTGTGAGTATATGAGGTATTTTCAAAGGGCATAAGCAGTTACTACAAAATTTAGAACCTTTAAAGGCAACTCAGAGAAAGGAAGACTTAAGAAAAAGGCTAGAAGTTGTTTATAGAGGGGAAGAGAATAGCCAATAGCAAAAGTCATACAGATATCAACCTAAAGTCGTCACTCTCTAAGCCAGAGTAGTTACAGGTCCTGGTGAAACAAGATGGAAGCCTGCAGCAAAGTTTGCTACTGAACTACATAAAGTTATGCAAAGCACACTGGATTCACTACAGCTTAAGATCAACCCCACAAATTCTTTTTCATAATTAAAATTTTACATAGAATATTAACAGTGATAGTTGGGGTCCTGTCTAGTAAAATATTTTCTAAAAAGAAGAGAAGCCTCTAACATAAAAGTTAACTGCTGACAGACTGAGAAACAGAAAAAAAGTTACAAAGTGGAGGGTTGGAAAAATGCCTGGGGGAAGAACCTCTAGTTCTTATGCCAGCGGGTTCCTAAACTTAATAGGGGAGCTGGGGAGCCACCAATTCACCAGTTCATCCTCAAAAGAGAAAAGGCCAACATGCCTGATGACCAGAAGTGACGTGGTCGGGTGATGCATAATTTTCTCTGCTCTCAGAAGTCTGAGGAAAAAAGGCTTAGAAGTGGAAGAAAAAGAAAAATATTTTGGTTTGTATGTTACCCATCCTTCCTCAAGCCCTATGACTGGATGCCAAAAGTGTTGGAGAATTTTCTCCTTAGTTCAGCTAAAACAGTGCTCTTGTCCCACGACTAGGAAAAGTTAGGCTCACAGACACATAGAAAGGTAAGAAAAATGGAATTTATTGGATGAAAAGGGAAAAGAAAAAATAACTCTCAGCAAACTACGAGAGAGTCTTGTTAGAAGGTTTCCTGCCTCACAGATTGAATCCCGGGTCACCACATAGGAACAGCAGGGGCCAGGCTCACCCCTCAGCACCCTCTGCAAACGGTACAGACTTTTTGAACTCCACCCCATCCTCCTAGTGTGCAGGTGGGAATTATTCAGAAAGAATCAGTTGGAAAAGGTTGGGCTTCATTTACCACCAGCAGTCAGGTTTTTCAGCCTTAAGGCTGTTTTAGGCTTGAAGGCAGGGTTTCACCAAGGACCCTTGGCTGTCTGCTGTCTCTATCATTATCATTAGTATTTCATTGTACATTGGACATTTTGTTGTGATTTAATTATCTGAGCCACACAATGTATTATTTTATTAAATAATAATTCAAAGTAGTTTCATAAAATTTAGCAATTTTAAAAATCAGTCTACAATTTAATGTTTAATTTAGTGTTTCCCAGCCTGGGAGGCCTTGAAAAGGAAAAGAAAAATAGAGTTGGTGATATTATTACATATATTACATGATTCAGACTACATGGATGACAGCACATTACAAAGAGCACCTCTGAAATACACAAACTTTCTAAAGGATCTCCAAATAGAATTGGAGTATCATTACATCTATTACATGATTGGGACTACATGAATGACAGCACATTACAAAGAGCACCTCTGAAATACACAAACTTTCTAAAGCATCTAAATTATCAATATAGAGCTACAAAGAAATAAGCGGAATAACCGAAAAATGACCCTGGGAACTTATTCAAGTTTTCTGGACAACATAACTTGGACTGTAAGGTCCAATTTTCATCAGAGGCATGATCTGGCCCCAGGCTCAGGCTTTCATCAAACTAATGACTCTATCCTATGGAAGGGGCTTGCAGTATTCCACGGGTCTTCAGGTCTCTGGATGCTGGACAGCCTGACTTACAGATAATGCCTGTAAAGAGCTGGTGCACGAATCGAGGCTCTTTTGCTTTGACAGCCTCTAACCTCCTCATTGGTGAGTTTACCTTTATAAAGGGGGGAAAAACTGGGAGGAGGATATAGGTGTTCACACTGCAGGCCCTGCAGCAACCTGGCCACATCACGCACCTCTGTGGGACAATAAGGGAAATAGTATCGTGTAACTGTATCATCTCTACACTTGCTGATCCTTGGCTTTTGTAAAATTTCCATATGAAGTCTACTCCTAAACCTTGCTATGTGACTTTGTGGCATTTGTCTAGAATTTCATTTCATGACAGGAAATCTAGAGGGAATCCACCATTTAGTACAGAAAATAAAAAATAATTTTAAATGTAGACTTTATATTGTAAAACCTGGTAAAAGCATTACTCTGAGAGGAGCATCTACAAATACCTTGTGTATCATGGAAAGTTCTAGAAAGAAACTGATTCTCCAAGCAAATTTATGAGGAAGTAGAGTAGATGATCATCTTTTTCCCATCCCGAGCGGTATAATCTGTTTAGTGTTGCTGGACCTATCCAGACCCCTATATTCGGTTCTTTGATCTTGCACAGGAAGGAATTCAAGGCAAGTCACAGAGTTCAGTGAGAAGAGATAGTTTATTGAGAGCTAATCAGCTACAGAGTAGGGTGTTCCCAGAAAGCAAGAGGAGGAACATATCATCTTTGTTTTAAACTCTTCTTACATAGGAGTCTCATCTATGTAAAAGCCAGGCTAAGTTATGTCTACTTGTGGGTAAGGTGACAACATGACAAAATTTAGTACTTTGTTGATTTAAAGAAAGTTATATTTGGCATTTTAGTGCCTAAGTACATCAAACATGACTATAACCATCTTAATAGCATATGTTGTTATGCAATATTGGGAAATCTGAACTTTCCCACTGTCATAGGAGTTTGTTCTTGGGGGAAAGCATTACTAAACTGCTCCGTAACTGTAAACATCTAATGACCATTGCTCATGAGTGACAAGGAAATCTGCTTTGCTAGTTTTAAGATAAAGTTGATTTTAAAATGATGTTGCCGTGGCTCTCCTATGTTCTTGTTTTCCTAACAAAAGCATATGTATGCTCAGGTCGCCACACTGCTAAAACTCTGTAATCTTCCCTCCTACCAGAGCAAAATAAGTCCAAGTTTCTTAGCTCACACACGAGAGTTTCCATGATGTGATCTTTGCCTATCGCAGAAAAGATCCATGACACCCATAGTTTCCGAAACTTGCCATACTCTTCCGCGTTACCACACCTTTCCAGAGGCTGATTCTGCGGCCTTAGCTAAGTTCCTTTCCAATGCCCTGAAACTAGTTAAAGAATGCCAATTTCTTAGTGACAACTCAACATACCCCTGGAAATTTTTTCTGCTGTCAATCCTGTAAGTATTTACCTCTCTGTTACATTTGTATTTTGATCCATCTTTTTTTTTCACCATTTTATGTTGTCTTTGTAAAAGCTATGTTTATTTCCCTCTGCTAGATTGCCACAAACATTGGAGTTTGTTGTTTCATGTACCTACCATGTAGCATAAGGCCTGAACCATTGTGAATTCTCAGTAATGAATATTGAATGTCATTAAATTGTATTATTATTATTTTTCCTTTCAAGGGTGACATAGAAACTCTGCTGGACCAATATCCTAGCTGATAAAAGTCATAGTTGTTACTTGAATTTCCCTCTTTACCTTAGCTCAAAATTCTTTCTACCATGATTATATGAATAGTAATAAATGTAGTCTTTAAAATGTTACTTTTAAAAGATAGAATTAGAACAAACAAATAATTTAAAAAGTGTTTCCTTTTTTACTAGAGTCGGTCAGTTTAACAGGTTTAACACTGAACATCTTATCAAAATGCAGTTTGGTGTATGATGGCTATTTTAAACTTTCATTTTTTTTTGTGACAAAGGGTAGTATTACTGATGTGATATACTTACGTACCCTTCCTGATGTTGTAAATAAATTTTTCTTAGAACTTTGATATTTTTATTAACCATTTAATCAGGAAATTAAAAAAAAACTAAATGTATTTTTTAAAAGAAATATTTATATTACTGGTCCTTTAAAATATAATTTTCTAAATTATTTTTTCATATTAGTCTAAAATACTCTGCAGTTTAAATAATTCTGGAAATTATACTATATCACCTTTTATAGATTCTTCAAGCATATGGATAAAACAAAACAAAACAGAAATCTGAGATAAAACCATTAATTTGACTTAAGCCAGCATTTCTCAAACATGCCTACTATGATATTACATCTATTAAAATCCTATTTGTATTTCTGAAAACAATTTTTTTTTTTTTGAGATGGAGTTTCGCTCTTATTACCCAGGCTGGAATGCAATGGCGCAATCTCGGCTCACCGCAACCTCCGGCTCCTGGGTTCAGGCAATTCTCCTGCCTCAGCCTCCTGAGTAGCTGGGATTACAGGCACGCACCACCATGCCCAGCTAATTTTTTGTATTTTTAGTAGGGACGGGGTTTCACTATGTTGACTGGGATGGTCTTGATCTCTTGACCTCATGATCCACCCGCCTCGGCCTCCCAAAGTGCTGGGATTACAGGCTTGAGCCACCGCGCCTGGCTGAAAACAATTTTTGACTGCTCAGGGAGTTTCTGACTTAAATAGCAACAGCAAATGGTGAATTGCTGATTAGTCAGAATGAAATATTTCTGCCAATTACTACTCAAGAGACTGATTCTAAAATTCTAATGGGAAATAGAATGTCTGTGTCAAAAATAAGGTGAAAAATTCCTGTTAAAAAATCCTAAAAGAAGAAACTTAAAATTAAATTGAGCTACATTGGAAGAAATTATATCTCAGAGAAGAATCCCGAGGGAGTAAAGTCTAGAGGATTCCAATGGGGAGAGGAGTGGAATGTGAGGAAGGAAACCCTGAAACCTCAAACCTAGCCTCCTAATGGTTGAAAGAGTGGGGATAAAGAAGATGATGATGAGAGATGGGAAGAGAAGAACAATCAATATCAAACTGTAGTGACTTGACTGAAATCTATTAATTACTCTGATGATTGTTCAGTTGGTCACTCTGATTTCCCATAAGAAAAGTAACCACTTAGGACCCATTTTACAGCTGTGACAGTCTTTGTGCTGTTCTGTGGAGTTTGCTATACTATACTGTAAAAGCGTAGTTTGGCTGCAGTGACTAGATAAACATATTTAGTGTACAAGTTTTTCCCGATGAGCTTCAAATCTAAGGCAACCTAAATTTAAGTCTGTAAGAGAAGTAACCGTAAACTTGAACTGTTTTTCATGTTTCATGTAATTATAAACCTGTATTCAGTGACACTATCCTACAATGCTAAGGTTTGTTTAGAAAGCACCCACTGTTAAGAGCTAATCTATTGCTATACAGAATGAAAATGTTGTCTCATAGAATAAAAGCTATCTGATCCTCTTCATTTTTGTTAATACTTAATTTTTTTTCACTAAACATTACCTTGTAAAGCTTCTAGAATTCCTGAAAACAATGAGAACCAGTTTGTTTCATTTACTTTCTCAGATAAAATATTTTGGCCTCTTTAAAGAATTTCCCCTCTCAGTCAAGAGGATTTTTGAACAAATACACAAAGCAATGATATATTTTCAGCACCTACAGAATTCCTAAGTGTTTTTTCTTTTTCTGATTCTCAGAGACTGTATCTATTAATTTCGAAAGTGCTGTTATCACAGCAGTGAATCAATATACTCGGTTATGAGAATCTCATTGTACATTTCCTCACAAGAATGCTTTGAAATAGAAGTGAATTTGCTGGGTGGAAAACTGGTGTTTTTTAATGAGGAAGAAAAACATTGGCTTCCCAATGGTATTATAAGGAACAATTCCACTTGGGGTGCTATTTTTCAAAGGTGCTATAGCCAAATGGTGTAGCAGATCAGTGGGTATGGCTAGGTTTATCTGGCTGATAGCTATCTAAAAATTCTTCAAGTATGCTCTTGGATCTCTGCAAAAAAATTCCTTTAGGAATCCAAGATTATAAAAGAAAAAGTAACTACAGCATAATGAAGGAGGATGTTATCTAAAGGATGTTGTCATTTTAAATAGGATGGCGAGGGTAAAACTTATTGAAAAGATGACATTTGAACAAAGGTTGGAAGAAGGTACAGGAGGTAACCACATTGACACTGGGGGAAGAAAATTTCGGGCAGAGGAAACAGCTCTTATAAAGTCCCCAATGAAAGAGCATGGCTCAGGTATTAACAAATGGCAAAGATGACTGGAACAGAACGAGCAAAGCTGAGAGTAATTGGAGATGGGGCTGGATAGCAAAGAAATTAGAGGTGGAGATCAAGTCAGCCCTTTTAAGTCTCGTAAGAACCTTGACTTTTATCCTGAGTGAAACAGAATGCCAGTGGAGGATTCTGAACTGAGAAGCAAATGAGTTTTAAAAAGATCAGTTGAATTCTCTTTGAAGAACAGTAGGTAATGGCAAGAATGGAAGCAAAAGACCAGTTAGCAGGCTACTGAAACATTCAGGTGAGAAATAATGGTGGGTTAAAACAAGAGTGGTAGCTGTGAAGATGGTGCAAAATGGCCAGATTTTGAAGGTAGAGTCAAAAGGATTTTCTGAGAAATTGAACAAAGGGTATTAGAGAAAGAGAATTGTCAGCGATAATTAGAAGGTCTGTGGCCTGAGAAACTGAAATACTATTTGCATGGTGGACTTTCATATTCCTGAATTCCAAGTTAATGTGATATACAAGTAAGGAGGTTATGCTTTAGTGACAACTAGCATGAACTGCTTTAATCCAATTTTGTAACAGTTTAGAAAACTTGATTCTAGTTGTATAATCTTTTGGCTAAAATTTACCCAAAGACCCAAAGCCAGTCTATAGCACCTAGAGAAATGACCCACTAACATCCTAATGTGACACCTGTAACTATAATGTAGGGTTGCATATTTGCCAGAATCCCTCTACGCTAACAATGAACTGAAGACACCATCTTCAGCTATGGCTACAGGAGTGTCTTGCTTGGACTGGTATGCAAAGGCAGATAATTCTAACAGCCAAACGCTTTGGAATGGGGCCCAGGTAAATTTAAATTTTAGTTCTGGCCCTTTTAAGCTTAGCTTGATGCTTTCATCTAGAAGACGAGGAATGTAATATTACTTCCTCTTTTTAAAAAAATTATTATTGAATGAAATACACATATACTCTAGTAACTGCTGGTTCTCATTCTCTCCTCATCTTTCTTCTAACTTCTGATACCTGATCATGTGCTAGTACTGGTGGTCTGGATAGTATTTGTACCATGTTTCACTGTCTAGCAAAAATCTCATTAAAGCCTGCATTCCTTTGTATTCACTTGAATTGTCCTGTCTTGAATACCTTTTGTGAAGTACAAAAAGTCTTCTTACCTAGACTTAGTAAAAATCCTATTTCTAAAAATAGGCTTCCTACTTATGTTACCCAAGCTTTTCATTTTTGATTTTACTACCTTTATGTTTATGTAGTTGTTCCTATATGGCTCATGGCAAGAACTTACTAAAAATTATCTATTTTTAATAATAGTAACATTATTATACAGGTGGTGGATAAACAATGGAAATCGAAGTCTATGGTGTGGCTCCCTTTAAAAGCTTATGGCTGCCCATGAATTTATGAGAACTGTTTCTTCATAAAAAGAGGAAGTGGCTTATAGATTTTTATGATATTATGTTGCAAATACAAATTGAATCACGCCCAAGCTGAAGACATCGCCTTATGAATGCCTGCGTTCCTGTTGTTGTTTTCTATTGTCAACAGGAAATACTCCTGCTGCCTGTCTCAAGTCTAAGCCAACCCAGGTTGGGGTTTCCTGCTTATATACTTAGTGTTCTTTCTCATGGGCTCCACAGAGATGTGGATCTGAGAATTGTTCAGGTTAATAAAATAAAATTGATAAGGGTCTGGTAAAGATAATTTGAGAAGAGATTGAGTATGGTAATGGAATTCAGGTTCTGTGTAAAAGCAGCAGTTAAAAGATATATATTTAAAAAGGTCAATTCAGATTTTGTAATTTTTATTCTCTCAAGGGCTAATTTGCTGAGGAAAATATTTTATTTAGATAGGCGAAGTCAGCCTTGTTCACACTAAACTCACTAAGTAGATTGTAAATTAAATGCTAATTTCAAAAGCATTAATTAAATCTTTTGATTAAACCCTTTTGCCCTAAAGAGAAAAAAAAAATGTTTTGTTTTCATAAAAATGTTTATTTTATGCCTTTTTCATAACTGATTGATCAATCTTTAATACTTATCACTGTCTATATTCACACAAAGCTTCTGTGAATTTCAGTAAGTAACTGTTATTTTTTTAAAAATTAATATATAATATATATATCTTCTGGGTACAGGTGATAATTTAATACATTTTTTACATTTATAAAGATCAAGCTAGTATAATTTGGATTATATGACTTAAATATTTGTCTTTTATTTATGCTAAACATATTTAAATTATTCTCCTCTAGCTCTTTTGAAATATACAAGAGATTATTGTAAAGAGTAGCAACTTTATTGATCTATCAAATTCTAGGTCTTATTTCTTCAGTCAAACTGCATATTTATACCCATTAATTAACCTCTCCTCATCGTTCCTCTCTTGCCCTTCACAGCCCCTGGTAATCACCACTACTCTCTGTCTTTATGAGATAACTTTTTTTAACTTTCTCATATGAGTGAGAACATGTGGTATTTGTCTTGATGTGTTTGGTCTGTTTACTTAATGACCTCAATTTCTATCCATGTTGCTGCAAAGGACAGAATTTCATTCTTTCTTATGGCTAAAAAATATTTCATTGTGTATATATACCATATTTCCTTTTTCCATTCATACATTCATGGACACATAGGTTGATTTCATATGTTGGCCATTGTGAATATTGCTGAAATAAACATGGGAGAGCAGATATCCCTAATATACTGATTTCCATTTTTTTGGGTGTGGGGGGGTGGGTATATACCAAGTAGTTGAATTGCTGGATCACATGGGAATTCTACTTTTAGTTTTTTGAGGAAAGTTCATATTATTTTCCTTAGTGACTGTACTAATTTACATTTCCATCAGCAGTTTACAAGGGTTCTCCTTTCTCCACATCCTCACCAGCATCTGTTATTACTTGTCTTTTTTTTAAAAAGCCATTTTAACCAAAAAAAAAGATATTTTATTGTAATTATTTCTCTGATGATTAGGGATATTGAACATTTTTTCATATATTTGATGGTCACTTCTGTGTCTTTTATTGAGAACTGTCTACCCAGACTCTTAGCCCAATTTTAGCTGGATTATTTTTTTTTCCAAATAGAATTGTTTCTGCTCCTTATGTATTCTGGTTATTAATCCTTTATCAGATGAATAATTTGCAAATATTTTCTCCCATTCTGTGGGTTATCTCTTCACTTTGCTGACTCTTTTCTTTGCTGCAAAGAACATTGTTAACTTGATATATTATTATTTATCTTTTTTGCTTTGGTGGCCTATGCTTCTAAGGTCTTACACAAAATTTTCTTGCACAGACCAATCTCATAGCATTTCCCAGTGTTTAATTCTAGAAGTTAAATAGTTTTGGGTCATGGATTTGAGGTTTTAGTTAATCTTGATTCAACATTTTTTATATGGTGAGAGAGAGTAGTTTAGTTTCATTCTTCTGTATATGGTTACTCAGTTTTCCCAGCAACATTTATTGAATAAATTGTTTTTACACCAGTGTTTGTTTTTGGTACTTTTGTCAAAAAATAAGTTGGCCATAAATGCATAGGTTTATATCTGGGCTCTCTGTTCTTTCCCATTGCTTTATTTATCTATTGTTAGATACATTCTTGTACCATGCTTATTTAGTTACTATAGCTGCAGTATATTTTGAAGTCAGGTAGTATGATGTCTACAGCTTTTTTTCTTTTTGCTCAGAGTTGTATATATGGCTCTTTTTTGTAGTTCTATATAACTTTTAGAATTGTTTTTACATTTCTGTGAAGAAGGACATTGATATTTTGATAGAGATTGTATTGAATCTACAAATTCTTTGGGCAGTATTTTCATTTTAACAATATTAATTCTTTCAATCCAGGGGCATGGAATATTTTTTCAATTTTTTTGTGTGTCCTCTTCAATGTCTTCCATCAATGTTTTATTGTTTTTCTTATATAGCTGTTTCACTTCTTTGATTAAATTGATACATAAATATTTTATATTCTTAGTAGCTATAGCAAATGGGATTGCTTTTCTTATTTCATTTTCAGATTGTTTGCTGCTGATGTATATAAATGCTACTGCCTTCTGGAGGTTCATTTTGTATCCTGTAACTTTACTAAATTTATTTATCATATTTAACAGGTTTTTTTTCTTGGTGAAGCTATTTCTAAGTATTACAATTTGTTATCTGAGTACAAGGCTAATAGCACTCTTTCCTTTCCAATTTGCGTCTCCTTTATTTCTTTCTCTTGTCTAATTGCTCTGGTCAGGGCTTCCAGTGTCATGTTTAATAAAAGTGGTGAAAGTGAGCATCCTTGTCTTGTTCCTGATCTTAGAGGAAAGACTTTCATTTTTTTCCCTGTTCACTACAATGTTCATTGTGGGTTTGTCATATATAGCCTGTATTATTTTTAGGTATTTTCCTTCTATAACAAGTTTGTTGAAGGCTTTAAATCATAAAGAAATGTTGAATTTTATTGAATGCTTTTTCAGCATCTATTGATATGATAGTATGATTTTTGTTCTTGCTTCTATTAACACAATGTATCATGTTTATTGATTTGCATATGTTGCTTTCATCACTTGCTTTCTTGGGATGAATCCCACTGGTTCATGGTGAATGATCTTTTTAATGTGTTAAGTCATATTTACTCATATTTTATTGAGGATTTTGAATTATATTCATGAAGGATACTGGCCTGTAGTTTTCTTTTTTTGGTTATGTCTTTGGTTTTAGATCAGACTTTGCATAACAAGTTTGAAAGCATTTTCTTCTCTTAATTTTTTGAAGAGTTTGAATAGAATTGTTATTAATTCTCCTTTAAATGTTTGGTAGAATTCAACAGTGAAACCATTATGTCTTGGGTTTTTCTTTGATGATATACTTTTTACTACAGCTTTAATCTTGTTACAAATTATTTATTTGTTGAAGTTTTCTATTTTGTCATAGTTCAATTTTGATAGGTTATATGTGTACAGCAATTTACCCATCCCTTCAGGTTTCCCAATTTATTGACATGTAGATGTTCATAACGGTCTCTACTGATCTTTGTGCTCTGTGGTCTGAATTGTCTTCTTCTTCATTATTGATTTTATTTATTTGGATTGTCCTTTTCTCTTTAGTCTACCTAAAGGTTTGTTGGTTTTGTTTATCTTTTCAAAAAACCAACTTATGGCCGGGCACGGTGGCTCAAGCCTGTAATCCCAGCACTTTGGGAGGCCGAGGTGGGTGGATTACAAGGTCAAGAGATCGAGACCATCCTGGTCAACATGGTGAAACCCCGTCTCTACTAAAAATACAAAAAATTAGCTGGGCATGGTGGTGTGTGCCTGTAATCCCAGCTACTCAGGAAGCTGAGGCAGGAGAATTGCCTGAACCCAGGAGGCAGAGGTTGTGGTGAACCGAGATTGCGCCATTGCACTCCAGCCTGGGTAACAAGAGCAAAACTCCGTCTCAAAAAAACAAACAAAAAAAACCAACAACAACAAAAAAACTTATTTAGTTGGTCTTCTGTTTCTGTTTTATTTTCTTTTATAAATCAATTTTAGCTATTTCTGCTCTTATTTTTATTATTTGTCTCCTTCCACAAATTATGCATTTGCTTTGTTCTTGCTTTCCTAGTTTCTTGAGGTGAATCATTTGGTTGCTTATGTGAAGTTTTTTTTACATTTTTCTTGCAAACTCTGATGTATCCTTCCTTGAAGTGTATGTCTATAAACTTTCCTCTTAGTACTGATTTTGCTATATTGTATACATTTCGCTATATTGTATTTCCATTTTGATTTAACATTTTTAAATGGCCTTTTTAATTTCTTCTCTGACCTATTGCTAGTTTTAGAGCATGTTGTTTAACTTCAAGGTGTTTGTGTATTTTCCAAGTTCCCCTTGTTAATGATATCTAAATTTATTCACTGTGGTCAGAAAAGATAATCAATATGATTTCTACCTTTTTAAATTTGTCAAGACTTATTGTGTGGCCTATGATATGGTCTATTCAAGAAAATGTTTCATGTGCTTGCAAAAAGAAAGTGTATTATGCAGCAGTTGAGTGAAATGTTCTATAAATGTACACTAGGCCTATTTGATCTAGTGTGTAGTTTAATGCCAATGTTTTTTGTTAATTTTTGTCCGCATTATCTTATTACTGAGAGTGCAGTGTTGAAGTCTCCTGTGATTATTGTAATCTATCTTTTCTTTTAGATCTATTAATATATTTGCTTTATATACTTGGGCACTTTGGTGTGGGGTATATGGATACTTAAAATTGTTATGTCCTCTTGCTAAACTGAGCCCTTTATCATTACATAGTGATCTTTTTGTGTGTTTTTAAAGTTTTTAGTTTATATTTATCTTATATTTATATGATATAAGAATAGCTACTCCTGCTATTTTTTGGTTTCCAGATGCATGGAATATTTTTTCCACCCCTTCGATTTCCGTCTAAATGTGTCTTTATATGTGAAGTTTTTCTTTTTTACTTTTTCTTTTCTTTTTTTTTTTTTTTTTTTGAATCCGCATCATATAGTTGGGTCTTGTTTCTTTATTCATTGAGCCACTCTATGCCTTTTAATTGAAGAACCGAATCCATTTACATTCAGTATCATTAATGGTAAGTAAGGGCTTACTACTTCCACGTTGTTCTTTGCTTACTAGTTATTTTGTAACTCTTCTCTTCCTTTCTTCTTTTCTTACTGTGTTTCCTGTGGTTAGGTGATTTTTTTCTGGTAGTATGTTTTAACGTGTTGCTTTTGATTTTTAATGAATCTATTACATGGTTTTTCATTGCAGTTACCATGTGGCTTACAAGAAACATCATATAGATATTATAGATACAACAAATTATTTTAAATAAACATGCCATTTTAGATTACAAAAAGAATGAAAAGAAATACTCTACATCAACTTTATTTTATTACACTTTGATTTTATGTTGTGTTAATTCATGTCTTTTAATGTTGCCTATCTCTTCACAGGTTGCTGTTGCTATTATTATTCTTGATAGAGTTGTCTTTGGGCTCTTCACTACAGTTACATTTGAATTGGATACCACAATGATGGTATTAGAGTATTCTGGATTAGTTCTTATGCTTAATTTTACCAGTGTGTTTTGTATCTTCAAATGTTTTCAATGTTGGTGAGGTTTTATTTCTTCAGATTCTTTTCAGAGGAAAGAAATCCCTTTTGCAATTCTTATAAAAAAGTCTAGTGTTGGAAATTTTCTTCAGCTTTTGTTTGTCCGGGAAAGACTTTCTCTTTCATATGTAAAAGATATGGTTGTTGGATAAAATATTCTTAAATGGCAGTTTATTTCTTTCAGTACATGGAAAACGTCTTCCCACACGTTGTTGGTCTTGTGGTTTTTGTTAGGATGTCTGCTCCCTGATGAATTGGAGCTGTTTTACAACTTGTTTCCTTCTTACTCTTATTCCTTTTGGAATCCTCTTTGAGAGTTTGGTCAATTCCTACCTTGAGGTAGTCTTACTTGGGTCAAGTTATGTATTGTTCTCTAACCTTCTTGTACCTAAATATTTGTCTGTTTTTCAAATTTTGGGAAGTTTTCTGTTTAAATAAACTTTCTACTTTTTGTTTTTTCTCACCTTTTTTTGTTTTTAAAGAAAAGCAATATTTCTTAGATTTGATCTTTTGAGGTAGTTGTCTATATCTTGTAGATGAGCTTTGTTCCTTTTCATTCTTTTTTTCTTTTTTCTCCTCTTATATGTATTACTGAATAGTCTGTCTTCATGCTCACTGCTTCACCGGTCCATTCTGCTGGTGAGAACCTCTAATGTATTTCTCAGTTCAGAAAATGTTTTTCTTAGTTAGAAGAGTTCTGTTTGATTCTTAAAATTATTTCAAACTCTTAGTTAAATATGTCTAATAAATGTATGGACTGCTTTTCTTTGTTTTCTTGGAAATCACTGAGGTTCCTTAAAACTGCTATTTAGAATTTTATTAAGAGCATTCACATATCATTGTCCTAGTGGAGTCAGTCACTGGTTCCTTGCTTTGTGCATTTGAAGAGTTCATAGTTTCTTGTTTCTTGTCTTTTCCTTGTAGATATACATCTATATATTTGCACTTAAGAATTATTTATTCCAGTCTTTCTGGGTTTTGTTTGTCTGCTTTTGGTATTATTTATTTATTTATTTATTTATTTATTTATTTATTTATTTTTTGAGACAGAGTTTCCCTTTATAGCCGAGGCTGAAGTGCTGTGGCACCATCTTGGCTCACTGTAACCTCCACCTCCTGGGTTCAAGCAATTCTCTGCTTCAGCCTCCCAAGTAGCTGGGATTACAGGTACCAGCTACTACACCTGGCTAAATTTTGTATTTTTATTATAGATGGGATTTCACCATCTTGACCAGGCTGCTCTTGAACTCCTGACCTCATGATCCCCCTGCCTTGTCCTCAAAAAGTGCTGGCATTACAGGCATAAGCCACCATGCACAGCCTGTTTTGTTTTTTTTGTAGAGTATGTTTGCTTAGTTTTTTTTTTTTTTTTTTTTTTTTTTTTTTTTTTTTTTTTTTTTTGTAATTTGTCCGTTGATGTTTTTATTTTTAGCCCAACTAGGTCACTGCCTCCTTTTCAGTACTTGATGGCCTTTAAGTCTAGGTTTGTCTAGTTCTAGTAAACAGTCATGTTGAAGGTCAGAATGGAAAGTTCCCAAAGTGGGTATTCCAATAGTGTGGGAAGGCTGGCTACAGGTGTGTGTTCAGGGGACCTGTGGAACAAACCTTCTACAATGTGATGTTTCTGAACAGCCACTCTGATTTGCCAACACCTTTGGCAGAGATAAAGAGCAGAGTTTCCACAGCAGGTGATTGTAGTCCTACCTCCCTCCTTTGTTTAGGTGATTCTCAGGGATATTCCTCCCTTCAGACACTGTTGGTGATTTCTGTGGGTTGAAGTAAGGACAGGTCTCCTGCCAGGGAATGATGGGGAAGTTGGCAGTCCATCTTAATCTTGTTTTTCCCTCTCTAAAAATCATGAGTTATAAAATTCTCATGCACTTGATGGGGGGCATTTTCAGGGTGGATGCATCATAAATATGGAAGTTTGATTCTCTTTCCATAGGCTTTGAGTCTTTTCACTTCCCTTTGGTTCTGGAAACTGTTTTATCCTCTTATCGGAGTTCTGGGATATTGCTGGTGATAATCTCAGCACTATGTATTTGTTTTTGGTTTTCTGTGGAGGAGATTTAAGCCAGCTTGCTTCTTTGTCACTGTTTCTGAACCAGAAGTCTTTCCAACAAGTAACTGTTGGATGTCTTTTTTATATGCCTATCAAGTTCTGATTTGAGTTAAATGTGGGATATGCAGTAAATAGTTTTCTAGAGAAAGTAAGTTAATTTATAATTTCAAATGGAGAATAAGAATGCTCAATTCAGTGTTATTGCCAAATGTGTTCATATTCTGTCCATATATTTCTCAGTGAATAAAGATAATGTAGCTCTGAGGCCTGAAAAATCTTATTTACAATCTCTTACCAAGTCTTTGATCTACCTTGGTATTCCATTTGTTTCCTTACTGCTAGTTGCTATACACCTCGAAGAGATGCTATAAGAATTTGTCTCTAATAATTATTTAAACACTTAGAAAACATGCCCATTTGTTGTTCTACAAGAGACAAGATGATAAATGCTGTGTGTTATATAAACTCTGTCTAAAATTGAGGTTCATGAATACCTTGAATACATATCGGAGAAACTGTGTTAGGACAGTGGTGATTCACACAATACTAAGGAAAACTTTATTCATTGCTTTTAACTTTTGGAATAATTTAAAGCAGAATGTGATCCATACTTATAATTACTTAGGAATATTTCTCAAAATTGTGAATGAATATTTGCATACATAATTAGAAGTGAGAAAATTACTAGTGATTTCCATATTACTCTCCTCTAGACAATGAGGGAGGATGTAGATAGTTATTAATACTTTTGTGAATCAAAGTAAATTAATTACAAATCTATTTTTGAGTACCTGAAGATACAATTAAATTTCAGTGACTAGCCAGTTGGTTCTTTTGGTAATTCTGCTCTTTGTTATGATCTTTTAAATGTATATTTTCTACACAGTTTCTTTAACATGGTGAAAGTAAAAGAAAGCTCCTCCATAATAAATACACTTTCATTTCCCTAAACAGTAGCTTTCATCAAAATGCCTGAGAGAGGACTGTGCAAACATTTTCCACTGAATATTTAAGCAAAAGACAATAGACTTGTCATTATCAGTATTGGATTAGTCCGTTTTCATGCTGCTGATAAAGACATACCTGAAACTGGGAACCAAAAAAGACTTAATTGGACTTACAGTTCCACATGGCTAGGAGGCCTCAGAATTATGGCGGGAGGTAAAAGACTATTCTTACATGGCAACAGCAAGAGAAAATGAGAGAGAAGTAAAAGCAGAAAAGCAGAAACGCCTAATAAACCCATCAGATCTTGTGAGACTTATTCACTATCACAAGAAAAGCATGGGAAAGACTGGCCTCCATGATTTAATTACCTCCGGGGTCCCTCCCACAACAGGTGGGAATTCTGGGAGGTACAATTCAAGTTGAGACTTCAATGGGGCACAACCAAATCATATTAAATATCATCATATGTTTTTGGCCACAGTCAGTTTTTCATAGCTTTTGTGCTTATTTCACTATCATTATTTTTTCCAACTGAGTTTGAGAAAACGAAAAAAGAAGAAAAAAGCTCTGGTCACTTAACTTTAGATTAATATAATTTGGTAACTTACTAGTAGTTAACCTTCATGCAATCTGTGAAGGTTATTCGATGTGAAGATATAAATGGCATGCTGGTAAGAGTTGTTGTAAAATAAAGTGAACAAGATCTACCCATGCCTCAACCCTGAAGAAGTGAGTATATCTAGGAAACATGAATCCAACCTTGAAAGTGAAAAATGTATTTACTAATTGCGACCAAATAAATTTGTCACACTCTTCCTCTTTTTAACATCCCATTTGGTGTAAAATTTTAAGGCCATTTAACTAATGGGTTTCCCTAAAAATATAAATCATTTTTGGTTTAAAATTTTGAACTTGGAATGCTACTGGTGTCCAGGTATTCTGATTTTTCAGCTTTCAAGGTCTCCCAGTTGTGAGTGATTAACTAATCAGTGACTTTCATAAAGCCTAGAATTCTCACGTCATAAAGTCTGAAATGCTCACAAAACAGAAAAAGAACCTAGGATTAACTCTTTGCTGCCTTAGCTGTCACTCAGTTCCTCCATTTCTTAACAATGGCTCCACATAGATTCATTTTATAAATTGAAATTCTTGTGAAGTTTCCTTTGAAGAAGTAATTCTGCTAATACGAAAATGCTGAAAACTACAGTTACAAACTACTGGGAGATTACTTACTCAGCAGTTTTGATGTTTTGCCAGAATCCAAAGGCCAGAACCTACAGACCTTGTTGACAGGTGTGACTGCCAGGTCAGAACAGAAGGGGATCAGGAACTCACATAGGAAATCGTTTGCTACAGAGCAGGTGGGCGTAAAATGTTAGAGCAGAATAAAGTCCTACTTTCTAGGCAGGGAGGTAAAGTTCCATCAGTTGGAGCACTAGGAAATGGAATTGACTTTGTTCTTATGTTCCGGTTAGTTTGGTCCCAGGGTGCAGGTTTTTTGATTTTATAAACACAAGTTAATTAAGGTTTGTTCTTTGTTGCAGAGCTGATGAGAATGTGCTCTTATTTGACAAGTTCTCCTAATGTGTTGTGCCATTTTGTTAAGTATTTAAACATATTATGGGTTACAGCGTATGGTTTAGATTGGTGGTACTCCAACTGTTGTGTACATTGGAATCAGCTGGAGGACTTGTTAAAAGGCAGACTTGCTGGGTTCCACCTCCAGTTTCTGATTCAGAAACTGGAGTCTGGAGTATGGTCCAAGATTGCATTTCTGAGTTACCAGTGATGCTTCTGCTGCTCTTCTAGGAATCACACTTTAAGAATGCATCACTGGTTTAGAAATGACAGGAATTCACTTTTTAGTTAAATGATTTCTATATGCCAGGGTAAAATTTTTTTTTTCCTAAATGACTTCTTTTTTTCTGCCTTAATCCCCATTCCCCCATCCTTTTTGTGGAAACTCTTAACACAATGACATGTGAAATTTGTGCCAAGATCAAAATTTTATCTTATAAAAAGGTATCTATAAAAATCCTATAACTAATAATGATGAAAAAGTGAAATCTTTTTTTCTAAAATCAGGACTAAGGCAAGTCTGCCACTGTCATCACTCCTATTTACATTATATTGAAAGTCTTAGCCATCAAAATAAGCTCTGAAAAGTAAAAAAGAAGGATGAAAATTGGGGAATAAAATCAACATACTGTCTCTTTTTTGCAGGAAACATGGCCGTATAAGTAAAAAACTTTGAAGAATTCACTGTAAGTAACAAATATGTTTAGAAAAGTTATAGACTACAATATCTAATTTAAAGGTCCTTTGTATTTCTACAAACTAGTAATAAATAATAAGAATTTAAATTGTATTAAAAAGTACTATTATAATAATATTCTCTAAAATGAAATACTTCAGTATGATCCAACTAACATTTGAATTATCTATATAATAAAAAGTAAAAAATATTTATTAAAAAATGAAAGTCATATATAAAAGGAGATATTCAATTCTAGAATTATTCAATATTGTCTGTTTTCAAAAGAATCCATAGATTTAATGCAATCACAATCAAATTTCTAGAATTATTTTGGTAGATATTAATAAACTATTCCTAATTCATAGTATATCTAGAGAGAGCAAGGGGATGAGATAAATGAAAAGGAATGAGAGCAGACAAAATAATTTTGAGGAAAAAAAACCCACAGAATTGGAGGACTCACACCACCCAATCTCATGAATTATCATAAAGATATAGTAATCATGGCAGTAGGTATGGTTAAAGCATCTATACATTGAGCCACATGTGATGGCTTGCAAATATAATCCCAGCTACTCAGGATGCTGAGATGAAAGAATCACTTGAGCCCAGGAGTTTGAGACTGGCCTGGACAGCATAGCAAGATCCCATATCAAAAAATAGTAAATAAATACTAAAAAGAATAGGAACATCAGTTAGAGGAACTACATAGAGAAAGAAGAACCTGCCCTATACAAATACAGCCAGCTGAACATGAAGAAACATGCAAAAGCAATTCAATGAAGAAAAAATGAATAATTCATAATGCCAATGCCAATAAAGAGAATCTTAGCCTATACTTCTCATTTCAGACTAAAAAAGACTTAAAATAGATTTTAAAACTAAATGTAAAACCTAAAAGTACAAAAATTCTAGAAAAAAGAGAAATATATCTGTATGACTTTGGTTAGGCAAAGTTTTAGATATGACACCAAAAGCATGATGAATAAAAGAAAAAAATTGATTGGACTTCATTAAAATTACAAATTTGGCATAGTGAAAGATAACTGTTTAGAGAAAGTAAAAGGCATACCACACTCTGAGAAAATTATTTGGAAATTATAGTTGATATGGTCAGGCTTTGTGTCCCCACCCAAATCCCATCTTGAATTGTTATCCCTGGGTGTTGAAGGAGCGACTTTGTGGGAGGTGACTGGATCATGGGGATGGTTTTTCCCAAGCTGTTCTCATGATAGTGAGTGAGTTCTCATAAGATTTAATAGTTTTATAAGTGGCATTTTTTCTTCCTTACTCTCACTCCTTCCTGTGGCCTAGTGAAGAAAGTGCCGGCTTCCCCCTCTTCTGCCATGATTCTAATTTTCTTGAGGCCTCTCCAGCCATTCAGAACTGGGAGTTAAATAAACCTCTTTCCTTTATAAATTACCCAGTCTCAAGTATTTCTTTATAGCACTGCAAAAACTAATTAATACATTAAATTGGTACTACTGAGAGTGGAGTATTGTTATCAAGATACATAAAAATGTGAAAGCAACTTTGGTTCTGGGTAATGGGCAGAGGTTGGAACAGGTTGGAAGGCTCAGAAGACAAGAAAATGTGAGAAAGTTTGGAACTTCCTAGAGACTTGTTCAATAGTTTTGACCAAAATGCTGATGGTAATATGTACAATGGAAGTCTGGGCTGAGGTGGTCTCAGATGAAGATGAAGAACTTATTGGACACTAGAGCAAAGGACACTCTTTTTATGCTTTAGCAAGGATACTAGTGACATTTTGCCCATGGCCTAGCACATTATATTTTGAGAGAAATAATTTAGGGTATCTGGCAGAAGAAATACCTAAATGGCAAAGCATTCAAAAGGAAGCAAAGCATAAAAGTTTGGAAAATATGCAGCCTGATCATGAGGTAGGAAAGAAAAAAAAAGCACCACTTTCTGAGGAAAAATTCAAGTTGGCTACAGATGTGTGCATAAGTAACAAAGAGCCAAATGTTAATTGCCAAGGCAATGTGAAAATTGTCTCCAGAGTGTGTCAGAGACCTTCACAGCAGCCCTCCTTCCATCACAGGCCCAGAGGCCTAAGAGGGAAAAATTATTTCACGGGCCAGGCCCAAGGACCCCCACTTTGTGCAGCCCCAGGACTGCTTTGTGTGCCAGATGCTCCAAGTCCAGCCATGGCTAAAAGAGGCCAAGGTACAGCTCTGGTCATTGCTTCAGAGGTTGTAAGGCCCAAGTCTTGGTGGCTTCCACTTGGTGTTGGGCCTGTGGGTGCACAGAAGTCAAGAACTAAGGTTGGAAACTTCAGCCTAGATTTCAGAGCATGGATGGAAATGCCTGGAAGTCCAGGCAGAAGTCTACTGTCAAACTCTCATGGATAAACTCTGTCAGAGCAGTGCAGAAAGGAAATGTGGGGCTGGAGTACCCATATACAGTTATCATGTAGGCACTGCCTTGTGGAACTGTGAGAAGGGGGCCACCATCCTCCAGATCCCAGAATGGTAGATCCACTGACAGCTTGCACTATACATCTGGAAAAGCCATAGGCACCCAATGCCAGTCTGTGAAGAAGCTGCCCAAGACTTTGTGAACCCAACCTTTGCATCAGCATGCCTTGTATGTGAGACATGGAGTCAAAGGAGAACTTTTCAGAGCTTTAAATGTTAATTACTGCCCCACTGGATTTTGGATTTGCATGGGCCATGTAGCTCCATTGTTTTGGCCATTTTCTCCCATTTAGAATAGGAGAATTTACCCAATGCCTACAATCCCATTGTATCTAGGAAGTAAGTAACTTTACAGGCTCATAGGTGGAAAGAACTTGCCTTGTCTCAGATGAAACTTTGGACTGTGGACTTTTGTGTTAATGCTAGAATGAATTAAGACTTTGGGAGACTGTTAGGAAGGTGTGATTGGTTTTGAAATGTCAAAGGGATATAAGAATTGGGAGGGGTCAGGGTTAAATGATAATGATTAGGCTTTGTGTCACCACCCAAATCTCAATTTAAATTATGATCCCCAGGTGTTGAGGGAGAGACCTGGTCAGAGGTAATTCGTCATGTCTGTGGTTTTCCTCATGCTGTTCCCGTGAGAGTGAGTGAGTTCTCATGAGATCTAATAGTTTTATAAATGGCAGTTTTTATTCATTTGCTCTCATTCTCTAATGCCACCTTTTGAAAAATGTGCCAGCTTCCCCTTCCCCTTCCTCCATTTTTGTAAGTTTCCTGTGGCCTCCTCAGCCATGTGGAATTGTGAGTCAATTAAAGCTCTTCCCTTTATAAATTACCCAGTTTCAGGTATTTCTTTATAACAGGCATAAAATGTAATAATACAATATTTCTGACAGAGGAGTTATATCTAAGATATAGAAATAATTGTCAAAGCACATCAATAAGAAAAATAAACAATGGACCAAATATGTGAACAGATACTTCACCAAGAAGATATCTGATGGTAAATAATTACATGAGTAGATGATCTGCATTATAATCTATTAGAGAAATGAAAATTAAAACCAAAAAGAATAACAAAGTGGACAAACCTCCATGACAACTGAAAAATGAAATATATAGTAGATAGATAGATAGATTACCAATATCAAGAATAAAAGGAGGACAATACAATAGTCCCAGCAGACATCAAAATAATATGAAAATACAATTGACTTACACATGAATTGTAAATGACCAGTTTTCAAAAGCACAAACCACAAAAACTTATCCATTATAAAATAGACAATTTGAATAGTTTTGTAACTAATAAAGACATTGAATGTTTAACTTTAAATCTCTTAAATAATAAATATCTGGGCTCAGCTGGTTTTACTAGAAGATTCTACCATATGTTTAAAGGAGAGTTAGCATTTCTACACAATATCCTGCAGAAAACAAAAGAGGAGGACATATTTCTCAATAGGTTTTATGAAGTCAGTATTACTCTGATACTAAAACCACATAAAGACAGTATAAAAATGTAGATACAAGTCTTTCATAGATAGAATCTCAAGATTCTTAAAAGAATATTAGCAAACTGAGTTTATCAATATATGAAAATAATTATACACCACAAGTAAGTGGTATTTATTCTAAGAACAGAACATTGGTTTGATATTTGAAAATCACTCAAAATAATCTATCATTTAACAGTCAAAAGAAACAACTTATGATTATATTAATGCAGAAAAATTTGCATTAATTCATCATTGCTTTATTTAAAAACTCTCAGTTAAAAATATAAAAACTGACTTATTACTATATACTAGCATTAAACACATATATACAAAACATTAAAAATATGATACAGTTTACAGTCACCAAAAAAAAATGTGTATAAGTCAAACAAAAAATATACATAACTGACTTTCACAAAAGAAAAATACTATAAAAATCTGGTAAAATAAATTAAGGAAAAATGCACTGTATTTATATTTTGGAAAACCCAACACAGTAAAGGCTTCAATTATTTTCTAACTGCTAGACACATTCAGAAAACACCCTGGAAAAATGTCTGTCAAAATGACAGCAGTTTTTAGTTATAAATAAGATTGTTCTAAAATTAATATTAAAAAAACCCCAAAACTTCTAGAATAACAATTTTGAAAATGAAGAATGAAGTGGAAGAAATTATTTCCCCTTATTTCAAGATTTATTATATAATTACAGTAGTCAATATTGTATGGTATTGGTGGAAATTTAGATATAATAGATTAATAAAGCTGTTCCAAATTCTGACACTTAGGAATTCATTGAGTGAAATACAAAATATACTTAAAAGCTTTGACAATAGACTAGATCAAGCAGAATAAAGAATCTCAGAACTTGAAGACCAAGACTTTTGAAAGAAGAAGCCAAAAATTGCCCATGAAGGTATAGTAAGATGAAAAAGCAAGTCAGTGGAACTTTGAAAAATGGCTTTTTCATTAAATCGTGCTAGAGCAATTAGACATTCATAAGCAACAACACTAATAACAAAAATTAAACTTGACGTACATCTGACACCTTGTATAAAATTAATGCAAAAGGAATTGGACAATTGAATACAAACTAAAAATATTTTAGAAGAAAGTAGAACACCTTCAGAATCTAGGATTAAGCAAAGAATTCTTAAGACATGATATCAAAAAAAATTCACAAAAGGAAAAAAGTGATTAATTGAACTTCATCAAAATTAAAAATTTTGTTCTGTGAAAGATCTTGTTAAGAGAATGAAACCACAAGCTACAGACTTGGAGAGAGTATTTGTAAACCAGATATATGAAGAACTAGTGTCTGTCTCTCTTTCTTTTGTCAATCAGTCAATCTATCTTTTAATCTATCTATCTAGTAAGCACATAAAATGATAAAATGATGGGGCAATACCATTAGTTATTAGAGAAATCCAAACTAAAACCATAATGAGATATCATTGTACACCTCTCAGAATGGCTAAAGCAAAAAATAGAGGCAATACCAAGTGCTAGTGGAGATGAAGGGAAACTGAATCATGTATACATTGCTGTGAGGAAGTCAAATGGTACTTCCATCCTGGAAACAATTTGGCAAATTCAAATTCTAAAGAAAAACATGCAATTATCCTGTGATACAGTGATTAAATTCCTAAGCTTAATCTAGAAAAACAAAGATTGTGTTTTTTCAAAAACTGTAATAGTCAAAAACTAAAAATGAATAAAAAATGCTTAAACATCTAAACATGTACATCTGTAATATGAAATACAATTCAGCAACAAAAAGGAAGAAACTATTGATAATCACAACAAATAGGTTGAATCTCCAGAGAATTATAATGAATGATAAAAGTCAATAACAACAAGTTATGTATTGTCCCATTCAATTTATAGAATATTCTTGAAATTAAAAATTATGAAAATGATTGGGGCTTTAAGATGGCTGACTAAATGTATCTGATACTTGCTTCTTCTACACAGAGGATCCAAAACAGTGAATAGATAGTTACACTTTAAATAGATCATCCAAGAGAGAATACCAGAATTCAACAGAGAAGTGATGGGAAGCACTAAAAACAAGGAAGGAAAGGGAAAAGAGGAAGCCTGTTTGGCCAGGATTGACTGGAAACTCTGGACAGGCTCCCTAATTCAGGAAAAGAGTAAGTGAAAAATACCTAATGATCCAAATTCCAATTATGAATCCTACAATTCTAGCCGTGAGATAATCCCTTGATGTTTGTGGGACCCGAGACTAAGGAAGCTGCCTGGAGACCAAAAGAGGTATTGCTTCAGAGGTGGCACATACTGGTTCCCACAAACTACCAAGTCCTAAGCAGTATGGTGCCATTTTGAGAGCTCAACCTGCACTAGACCACATCCTGCCCTGGGGTGCGATAGCCTCAGCATCTCTATATCCCTAGAGCCACATTGACACTCCCTCACCACAGCTGCCACCAACAGGGCCAACTGGCAGTGACCTAGCCCACCTACAGCATAGGGCAGCCACGCTTTTTCAAATGCCTAGAGGACAAATTCTACTGCCTGTAACCTCCACTGCTACAGACTTCTGTGGAGCTGAAGCATGAGTAAAGCATGTACCCCATTGGCACCTGCTGATGGCTGCTCCCACTGCAAGCAACTCTGCTTTCCTCAGTAACAGAACCACAGAACAGTGGCTGCTGTCGCCAACTAAGCACTCTACTAGGATCCTGGAATTACCCTGTTTCTGCCTGTAAAAACCAGTGCCTACATGTATCACTGAAAAGATTTAGGGTAAGTCTGTTCAGCTCAGTTCCACCCCCACCAGGTACCTAAACATGCCAACTAAGGACCTGGGGATCACCTAGCCCAGCCTACAATTTGCACCTGAGCATTCCTTTTAGCATATGAGGTCAGATCCACTCAACCTGTCACTACCACCACAGCTTACAAACCACTCACATGCAACAATTGTGGGCCTAAGGACTGGTGCACCCAGCCTTCTTTAGACACCACCACTACTAGTGCAGACTTCCTGGGTTTCAGAGGGTTTTCTTATCAGTGTTACTACTGTGTCCTGCTGACCAGGGGCTGAAATTAGCCTCGCTGGACCCACTAAAACCAGTGCCATCATATGCTAACCTGGTTCCAAGGACAGGCACTCTCAGCTCACTGCTGACACCATTGGAGCCTGATTGGCCACCAGGCATCGAAGTTTCCAGCAAAACTTCAACACAACCTCTAGTAACAACTACATCCTAAGCCACTGAGGAAATTAGACACCACTGATTCTATTTACAGGTGAAGAAATCATACAAAAACTCAATCAAAGCCAAAGTGCCTTACTTAATCAAAACCATACATCTTCAAGAAAACATCTTTCTCTACAAAAGCAAATTCAGAAAATTGGCAAAAGTGACCATTATACCAGATACACATATGTCAACATAAGCACACAAGAAACATTAATAATCAAGAAAATATGATACCTCCATAGGAACACAATAATTCTTGAGAAATAGATCTCAGAAAAAGAATTTAAAACATTAATTTTAAAGAAGCTCAGTGAGATACAAAAGAATACTGAGAATGTACAAAGAAAACATAAAAACAATTCAGTTATGAATGATAAATTTCCCAAAGAGATAGATATAAAAAACAAACAGAAATCCTGAAGCTGAAGAATTCATTGAATGAAATAAAAAATATATTTAAAGCTTCAACAATAGACTAGATCAGGGACAATAAAGAATCTCAGAACTTGAAGACTAAGCCTCTTGAAATAACCCAATCAGAAAAAAATTAAGAAGAAACAAAAATAAAAAAGAATGAGCAAGCTTCTGTAATATATGAGACACTATAAAGTCATCAAGTATTAAAATTTTACTATCCCAGAAGGCAAAAAGAAAGTAAAATTATTAGAAAAATTATTTAACAAAGTAATATGCTAACCTGGGACCAAGTACTGGCACAAAACACTTTCAAGCTTGGGGCGGGGTGGGGCTAGGTGGTGGGATAGCAGGGTGTGGGGAGATTTAGGAGGGATAACATTAGGAGAAATACCTAATGTAGGTGACAGGGGGGATAGAGGCAGCAAATCACCATGGCGTGTATATAGCTGTGTAACAATCCTGCAAGATCTGTACATGTACACCAGAACTTAAAGTATTATATATATATATATAATTTAAGCATCCAAATATACCTTCAAAGATCTCTAACAAGATACAATTCAAAAAAATCTTGTTAACAGCACATTTTAGTTGAACTGTCAGAAGTTAAAGACAAAGAGATAATTCTAAACACAGCAAGGAAGACGTATATAGTCACTTATAAAAAGAAAAAAAACCAATCGGATGAACTCTGAATTTCTCAGCAGAAACCCTACAGGCCGGGGGGAACTGAGTGACATATTCAAGTACTGAAAGAAAACAAGTGCCTGTCAAGAACATTAAAAATCATCCTTCATAAATAGAGGGGAAATGAAAGATTTCCCTCACAAGCAAAAGCTGAGGGAGTTTATTACTAGACTGACCCTATCAGAAATGCTAAGACAACCCTACACCCAGAAATGATGAAACAGTAACTACCATCATTTAAAAAAACAACATGAAAATATAAAAGTCAGTGGTTAGTGAAACACAAAAACAAGAAAAAAAACATTATGTCATCGCTATAGACTAACACAAAACCACAATGCTAAGCAATGAGAGAGAAAGAAAAGAACAAATGACATGCAAAACAAGCAGAAATCAATTTTAATGGTAGAAGTAAGCTCTCACATACTAATAATAACCTTGAATGTAAATTGTTTTGAATTTTCACTTAAAAGATACAGACTAATAGAATAGATTTTTAAAAAGTTCCCAGCCATATGCCATCCACAAGAAACTCATCTCATCTGTAAAGACAAACACAGACTGAAAGTAAAGGGATGGAAAAAGATATTCTACGCAAATGGAAACCACAAGTGAACAGGAGTAGCTATGTTTATAACAGATAAAACAGACTTTAAAGCAAAAACAGTAAAAGGATGGAAGAAGGTCACTATATAATGATAAAGTCATCAATTCAGTAAGAGGATATAGCAATTCTAAACATTTGTGCATCCAACACCAGAGCATCCCTATATATAAAGCAAATATAACTATTTCTAAAGGGAGAAATACACTGCAATAAAAAAGCAGTTGAGGAGCTCAACATCCCAACTCATGGCATTACACAGATTATCTAGATAGAAAGTTAACAAAGAAAAAGTGGATTTAAACTGTACATTAGAGCAAATGGACCTAATAGATACTTACAGAATATTTAATCTAACAGCTACAGAGCTCACATTCACATTCTCATCAGTACATATAAATATCATTCAGGATAAATCATATATTACATTACAAAACAAGTCTCACAAATTTTTATAATTTTAACTTTTATTTTAAGTTTAAAGGTACATGTATAGGTTTGTTACGTAGGTAAACTTGTGCTATGAGGATTTCTATACAGATTTTTTTGACCCAGGTATTAAGCCTAGTAACTATTGGCTGTTTTTTCTGATCCTCTCCCCTCCTCCCACGCTCTACCTTCCACCCTCTGATAGGCCCTAGTGTCTGTTGTTTCCCTCTATGTGTCCATGTGTTCTCATCATTTAGTTCTAACTCACAGCTGAGAGTATGCGGTATTTGGTTTTCTGTTTCTATATTTGGTTTGCTAAAAAGAGTGGCCTCTAGCCCTATCCATGTTCATGTAAAGAACATAATATCATTCTTTTTTTATGGATGCGTAGAATTCACATATCTTTATCCAATCTATCATTGATGGGCATTTATGTTGATTCCATGCCTTTGCTATTGTGAATCATGCTTTAATGAACATATGTGTGCATGTGTCTTGATGGTAGAACAATTCATATTCTTTTGGGTATATACCCAGTAATGGGAAAGCTGGGTTGAATGGTAGTTCTACTTTTAAGTCTTTGAGAAATACCACACTGTTTTCCACAGTGACTGAAATAATTAACGTTGCCATCAACAGTGTATAAGCTTTCCTTTTTCTCCGCAACCTCACCAGCACATATTATTTTGGGGCTTTTTAGTAATAGCAATTTTAACTGGTGTGAGATGGTATCTCATTATGGCTTTGATTCACATTTCTCTAATGATCAGTAACGTTAAACTTTTTATCATATGCTTATTGACTGCACATATGTCTTCTTTTGATCCAGCATCTATAAGCAACATAAACCAATTTACAAGATAAAAACAGCTTCATATAAAAGTGGGCAAGGGACATGGAAAAATATTTCAAAATTGAAATTATATTAAATATCATCTCAAACTACAATGAAATAAAGCTATAAATCAATAACAAGAACTTGGCAAACTGTACAAGTACATGGAAATAAACAACATGCTTTTGAATGGCCATTAGGTCAAGGAAAAAATGAAGAAGTGAATAAAAATATTTCTTGAAACAAACTAAAATAAAAACACAGCATACAAAAAACCTATGGGATATTGCAAAAGCTGTGCTAAGAGGGAAGTTTATAGCAATAAACACCTACATCAAAAAAGAAATATTTCAAAGAAACAATTTAATGATACACCTCTAGGAACTAGGAAAGCAAGAACAGATCAAAGCCAAAACTAGTAGAAGAAAGGAAATAATAAAAATCAGAGTAGAACTAAACAATATACAGACAAAACACAAAACAAAGGATCAATAAAATTAAAAGTTTGTGTTTAAAAAGATAAACAAATGTATAATCCATTTGCTAAACTAACAAAAAGGAGAGAATACCCAAATAAATTCAGAAATGAAGTAGGAGGTGTTACAACTGATAACAGACTGACACATCTGAAACTATGATGAACAACTATTCTTCCAACAAATAAAAGTCCAGGATGACAGAGCTTCACTGCTGATTTGCACCAAAGTTTCAATGACGGACTAACAACAAATCTCAAATTGTTTCAAAAAATTAAATAGGAGAGAATTATCCCTAACTCATTTTATGAGGCCAGAATTACCTTAACACTGAAAACAAATGACATAACAAAAAAGAGAACTGAAAGCCAATATCCCTAACGACTGTAGATACAAAACTTTCAACAAAATACTAGAAAAATGAATCCAACAGCACACTCGACATAATACCCCATGATCAAGTAGTACTCATTCAAGTTTCATACTTTAACAATAAATATGATACATAATATCAACAGAATTTAAAAAAAAGTGAGCCTGTCAGTAGACATATAAAAAGCTCTTGATAAAATTTAACATCTTTTCATTATGAAACTCTCAACAAACTAAGCACAGAAACAACATAGCTCAACATAGTAAAGGCTATATAGGACAAATCCACTGTTAACATGACACCAAATGAGGAAGAGCTAAAAGTCATTATCTGAGAATGAAACAAAACAGGATATCCATGTTCAGTACTTTAATTCAACAAAGTACTGGAAGTCCTAGCCAAAGCAATCAGGCAAAAGAAAACAATAAATGGCATTCAAATAAAAGAAATCAAACTTTCCCTTTTTACTGATAATATGGTCTTACATCTGCAAAATCCTAATGACTCAGTAAAGTTTCAGGATGCAAAGTCAACATACAAAAATTGTTACTGTAGAGAGTAAAGAGACACCTGAGGCAGGTAAGAGTATGTGTGGGGGTGAGGGTATGAAGGGAGGCTTTTTGATAGGTACAAACATACAGTTAGATAGAAAACAAATGTTTTAATGTTTGAAAGCAAAGTAGAATGATTATAGTTAGCAACAACATATTGTGTATTTCAAAGTTGCTAAGAAGAGAACTTGAATGCTCTGAAAAAATAAAAATGAAAAGTACTTAAGGTGATGCATACCCCCAATATCCCGACTTGATCATTCCAATTCTAAGCATGTAACAAAAATCACATGTACCACATAAATGTGTAGAATATTATGAATTTAAAAAATCTTCCAAAAAGTTACAGCAATGGAAAATGGTTAGTAGTTGCTAGTGGCTAAGGAGGAAGAGAAGGGAAGTAGATGTGGCTAAAATTGGGCAACATGAATTACCTTTTGGTGATGAAACTCTTCTGTACCTTTACTGTATCAGTGTATGTTGATGATGATATTATAGTGTAATTTGCAAGATGAAACCATTTGGGATACTGGGAAGATGGAGCAAAATGACTCTCTGTACTACATCTTATAATCACATGTGAATATGCAGTTATCTCAAAATGAATGGTTAATTGAAGATAGCAGTTGTATTTCTATACACAATTAACAATTCCAAAACAATACAGAATACAACTGAATTCACAACAGCAAGAAGAAATATGTAGTAACAAAATTAACAAAAAGTACAAGAGAATTTATTACTTATACACAGAAAGTGACAATATACTGTTGAGGTAAATAAAAGAATACTTACATAAATGAAGGAATATTTTGTATTCACGGGTTGTAGCACTCGATATTGTCAATATGGCAATTGTCCCCAAATTTATCTGTAAATTCAACATAATACCTATTATAAGCTCATCCAAATACTTATATGAAAATATAAAATATCTAGAATAACCAATTTTTTAAAGTTGGAGGACTTCCACTCCACATTCCACTCTTTAAAGTTGTAGTTATCAAGTTAGTATGGTACTAGCATAAGACTAGAAATGTAGATCAAGATATCTATACTGATTAAAGTGAGAGTCCAAAAAGAAATCATTATATTTATGGTCTATTGATTTTCAACAAAGGATACAATTCAACTCACTGGGAAATCATACACTTTTCAAATAAAGATGCTGGAAAAATTGGATATTCAGGAACAAAAAATACATGATAGACAACAACTGTGTAATTCACAGTCTTTTCAATCACACAGAGAAGGTTTAAAATTTGATTTTGTATTTAATAATAAAGTCAGTACATTTCAATAGCTTTGTATCATAACTATATTATTTGGCTATAACATAATTGAAATAGACAAAATTTCTGTATGTTTACATGCTAAGAAACAATATTTCCAAAGAATCTCTGAATAAATTGGAAAAGGAAAATGATCAAAAAGAATTATTAAAATGCTACTTATAGAAAATTGGATACAGTTAAATTAGTATCTTGAGTGAGAGCCTGGAGATTTAAAAATCTTATGTAAAAAAAAATCAATGGATGAATTATCTATTTTGACTCAGAAAAAGACCAAAAGAAAACATGGATAAAATAGACGGAATAAAATGATTAAAACTGAAAAGATTAATTACATATATAACAAATGTGTAAGAGTGAAAATGAAAAAAAGCAACAGTAGGTTCTTTGAAAAGCTTCATAAATAGTCAGTTGTGTAAAAATTGACTAAGAATATAAAAAAGAGAGCTGGAGATGAGATATAATTAAAAATTATGCATGAATACAGATGTGGCAAATGTTAAAAAGATACAAGAAAATTTGCTTCAATGTATTTGAACATTTATGTAAAATCAACAAATAAAACAGATATAATTAATATATATAATAAAGAAGCACCATAAGAAAACAAAATATGGATAGACATAGTTATTAAAGAAATTAAATTATTTCAACTCTTTCCACAACAAGAACTCTAGGCACAAAGGGTATTATTAAACAATTTAGTATATTTATTCTGGCAAATTATTCTACTTTCACAAAACCACTCTCGAATGTAGAAAAGAAATGAAAACTTATTAATGCATTTTTTTTTAAACTTGCTTAACTTTGATTCCAAAAACCTGATGAGGAGAATTCTAAAAGGAAATTTACTGGGAAATCTCACTTATGGATATAAATACAAATATACAGAACAAAATTTTAATCAACTGAATGCAACAATATATAACAAACATCATTTACCATTATCAATATATTAATAGTTTAACTTACAAATGAAAGTTGTTTAATGATAAATTAACTGAGTAAAACAATTTAATTAGCTTCAGTGAAAGCAATTAAGTTCTACATCCTCTTACAATAAAATCTGTAGCAAAATATTAATAAAATAGTAACAAAAAGAACATCATTAACCTATTTAAAGGTATCCACAAAAACCTATAGCAAATGTCTTGTTTAAAGATTAAATGTTAAAAAATGGTTCTGAAATCAGAAATGAATCAAAGCTGCCTCCTTTAACAACTTTTCTCTGTATTTATACTGAAGTCCCTAGGCAACTTTGTTGGGCAAGACAAAAGAAAAAACCCATTGCTTACAGATTCTTATTTCAAAATAATTGTAAAAGATGCTGTAAAATATTCAAGCATATGTTAATATACTGATAATATTAATAAAACAATGAAAATTAAAAGTAACCTTTAAGACAGATTAATGTACCAGACCCACCATGTATTCGTATGGCGGTAGAATCAGACCATCTTTGATTTCAGACCAGACTGGCTCTACAGGATCCCTTTCTTATTGTTCCCTTTCTCAGCTATAAATTATAGATAACATGTTTGCCTTGAAAAGTTGTTTCAATGATAAAATAATATAATGCACATCATGCAACTTATTCACAATATATAATTGTTTATTTGACTAATATTATTAGTATTAATTGCAGGTTTTTCTTGGTTTCCTTTGCCACAATTCAATCACCTGGGTAAAATATTTCATTTAAATGTAAATGTCCATACTGTAATTTCCACATTTGTAAATCTCAGAAATAAAACAAATTTTAAAGTAAAATAAATATTTGTTTTCCTTTACCTATGAATATAATTCAGCAAATTATGATTGATTTTTACCATTTTTCAGAAAACATAAAATTGGCAACAAAAATGCTAATTTTTGTATTTGCTTCAATATTGGGTAGAACGTGCAACTGTAAATGTAAAAAGATAGATGACTTATTTCCTATCCTGTCTGCCTTTCCTCCTGACTACTCAAGAGATTGGTCTAGTTTCAGTCTGCTAGTGCAGCTGCTCAGCTGGCCAAATTCCTTAGTATACAGATGGGCATGTGGAACCTAATCCAGGCATCCCTTAAAATGCCACCAGTACATATTTTTCTTTTGCAGCCAAGTTTCTAAACAGCTCAACTCACACCCCCTCTTTCATGCTCATCATCTTGGTCATTGCATTTGCTATAATACTCCTGCTGTATCATCTTTTAACCTCCATATTGCTCATAGCTGATTATCTTCGCTTTCACTCCATCATAGTTATAGACCCCTGTTCTATGGCCATAACCTCCAACCATATGGGATCTTTTCTGCCTCCTTCTGTAGGAGATACTGTCACTTGGCTTTATAATCCAAGGTAATACTGGAGAAATAAAATCAATTTGGAAAAATTTGCAGTGAGCTAAACCATACAAAAATGTCTGGTTTTGGGGTATAAATGTAAGTTATATATGGCCCTAAATCAAATGTATGCACAGGTTGGTGCATCCCAAAATCAGCAACACTAAAAGTCTAACAAAAATTTCCCCTTCTAGTCATAGTCATTGTAGTCTGTAACTGACTTTGACATCTTCTCCCTTACCCTACCTTTTAGGGAAAGGGAGGTAAGATAAATAAAGAAAGATAGCCAATTAAATGACCCATTCATTCTAAAGCCTATACTCCTACACTACTTTGGGAGACGGTTGCATGTGCAGTGCCAGATCTTTCTATTTTTGAAGAGAAATCTGCTATTATATGTGAAATATCCTAAGGTTTTAATGTTTACAAGTTATTAAGAGTCTTTGAATCTTGCTGCAAGCCCAATAAAAAGACACACAAGGACTAAGTCTGATCAGTGTACTACCAATTTGAAGCCTCTATTTCAGGAATTGACCTAAGGACAATGTCTGTTTTCTACCTTCCCATCTCAAGGGACATTTAAGCTTCCATAATTGAGTTCTGTTTTTATTTTGAGTGCAAAAATATAAACATGTAACAGTTATATCTCCATATTTCCTTTAAAAGGTTTAAGGATGGGTGAGATTACTTTTGTTTAGGCTAGTGATGACTTTAGACTCCTTAAGGTTTATCATCAGTTTATACTAAAAATCCTTGGAATGCTGTTTGCAGCATTAATGTTTTATGTAAGTTAGAAAAATGATCCATTTCTGGTTGCTAGGATTTGCTACTAGTATTGTTGTTTTCTGGTATACCTCAGTTTGCTCCTGAGTACAAATTATATCATTATCATGCTTTAAGGCATTCCAGACCTGTGCAATGAGAAAAATGTCCTGGCAAGAAGGAACAAACACAAATGAAGCAGTATATATTCACTGGTTTCACAGATTCATAGATGTTCCTCACTGCACAAAAGAAGGGCTCATGACTTCTAAATTCAAATATATTCTAAATTAAACTGTTATACCTAAGGCAAAATAACAACCACTGATATAATTCAAGGAAAAGTCTTTCAGGAAATTCATTGATTGGCAGGTGTAAGAACTTTTGATGGGTCTCCCACTTCATTTAGTTCAAAAAGGAAGGATCTCAAAGTGACTGAATAAAAACCTAATATTAGTCAATCATGGGATGTTTGAAATATGCAGTGCATTAGAATAAGCCAAGTCTGACAGGCCAGTTTTATTTTATTTTTTTAAATTTAAGAAAGATTTTATTCTTTAGAATATAATAACCTAAATAAAATATTAGATGAAGATACTAACTTTGTGGTTAATGTGTTTGGGGAGTTTTTATGCTACTTTCTTATGACCACTGTTCATGTAGACTTGCAATTTTAAAAGTTCATTATCATCTCTACCTCTAAGACTTTGACTAGTAAAAAACCATCTTAGCAATTCTTCTCCCAAAGCGTCTTATTGAAACATTCATTTTTGAAATTTCAGAGGATTCTGAGTTCAGTGCAAGTCTCCCATTTCTTTATTTTGAATAATTATGCTGAAGACCTGGAATAAATATCAAATGTTGTCTTTAGATTAAGAATGTGAGCTGTATGTAAACACTTAAATCCCACAAAATAAGTCCAGTTCACCCAACAGCTTCCATACATGTATAACAATAATAAATTAAAATGTACCCTCTTCTTTACTTCCAAAATACACGTATTGGATAACAGACTAAATTAAAATGAACACAATGGAGTTTTAATGCTATAGATATATGTCAATCTCATGTTCAGTTAGTAAGTTCAAGAGAACATCATATTGGGTTCAATGTTCTACTCAGTCTGGGAATGGTTCTATAAGTCAGAAAATGAACTGACTGACAAAGCAAAATGTGTTGCCCAAGGTGAAGAAGGATACAGAAAGCATGTTCTTTGGTGGAAGATTCCAACAGTAGTGACTGGGAGTAGAGAGGGTTTCCCTCTTCAGAACATTACGGCTGTCTTGAAATACTGATGCGATACTAGCGATGGGATACACCTGATGATTCTGAATTGCTCTAGCAAGCAGAATTAGTATCAAAGGTTACCTGGATACATATCTTGACTTCTATAAGGAAAAAAATTCCTAATCATTAGAAGTGGTTAGCCACAAAATGGACCACTTTGTGATATATGCAATTTCATATTTCAAAATGTTCTGCAAAACTGGACAACTATCTGGATTGCAGCTATGATTCCATCGGAAGATAAAATGTACAGCGCCTTCCTCCTCTAGCTTACTGTGAAATTCTTCTTCTAAAGTCATGTTTACTAGTATCTAGTCTCTCTGTCTTCTTTTCTGAGAGACATATCCTTTGCCTATGGCCATATCCTTCCAACCTTGTCTCCATCACTAATAAATTTCAGTGCAAACTGGGTACAGTGTAATTCCATGGGGTCCATTATGCTAATATACTTACTCCCTGATGTTACCAACAACGTATTACTTTACAGAATACATATTCCTTAATCTAGAATGATTCAAAACTTGGCTAGGCACAGTGGCTCACTCCTATAATACCAGCACTTTGGGAAGCCAGGGCAAGCTGATCACCTGAGGTCAGGAGTTCGAGACCATCCTAGCCAACATGGTGAAACCCCATCTATACCAAAAAATACAAACAAACAAAAATAGCCTGGGGTGGTGGTGTGTGCCTGTAGTTCTAGCTATTTGGGAGGCTGAAGCAGGAGAATCACTTGAACCTGGGAGGCAGAGGTTGCAATGAGCCAAGATTGCACTACTGCACCCCACTCTACATGACAGAGCAAGCAAGACTCTGTCACACACACACACACACACACACACACACACACACACACACGCACACACACTCATTGAGTATCTATTTAAGTGCTTTAAAAGCTTAGTTATTTAATGTTTACAATTTGCCAGTCACCAGGCTGAATGTTTTGATAAGCAGGATTAACATGACCTTCACAGACTGTTAAAGAGGTAAGTGACCTCTGATCCCCTTTAAAGTATACAAACTCCAAAGTGACTGATTTCATTATACTAATTGTCTAGACAAATATTTAGCTTCAACGTATTTAATTGTACTTTGTATAGGTTTCTACAGATTAATGCTTAAATTCTAAGTGTCCCTAAATTTTGGGATTTTGTGTAGTTGCCACAAGTGTACTTGATTCAAGTACAGTTGATAAAAGTCACAGATAAATTATATTAATTCTTATAATTAGCCTTTATAACTGTAAAGGCAGAATTATTCTTATTTATAATAGATCCTCAATCTCTATAACCACCTCCTTAGAGTAATAGTACTGTTGAGCTTTTTTGAGAAGCTTTACCTATTTTTTTAAATGCAGGAGTGGTTATTTTTTATATTTCTGAGGCCATTCTTGGTTGTTTGGAGAGCTACCTGGCAATTCTGTTCATGTGTATTTCTGCTGGCCTGGTGCAGAAAGGTACAAACAGTGAAACCATTGGAGTAGGTTATTAGTGCATTTTGCCATGGTATTATTTACACCTCTGCCTCTTATTAACATAGGGCTTCTTCAAGTCATTATAACATATTCCTGAACTTGTTCATTTGCCAGGTTGAAGCAGAAGCCAATGCAATGTGTTGCTAAGCTCTGACAATCTCTCCTGAGACCAAATTTCAAATATGTATAAAACCCAACTCCTATAAATTGAATGATTATTTATCAATATATCATCTTTTATGTATTTTGGAATCTTATTTAATTATTTCAATCTATATGTATTAAGTTCTGACAGATTATACCAAGAACATTATTGCCATGTAAAAGTAAATGATGCTGGCTATAAGCGGTGGCTCATGCCTATAATCCCAGCATTTGGGGAGGCCAATGTTGGCAAATCACTTGAGCCCAGGAGTTCAAGACCTGCCTAAGCAAAATAGTGAAACCCCTGTCTCTACAAAAAAGAGAAAAAAATAGTTTGGTGTGCTGGCGTGTACCTGCAGTAACTGAAAAGTCAGGCTGCAGTCAGCCATAATCATGCCACTGCACTCCAGGCTGGGAGACAGAGCGAAATCCCATCTCAAAAAATAAAGAAAGAAAAAGAAAAAGACAAGAAAAGAAAGTAAATGCTGCTAATGTTTCAGAGAATCATTGTATCAAGTGTAGCAGATGTGGCAGGCACTCGGTGGATTTTTTTCAGGTTTCAAATCATATCGTTTTCTAAAATACTCATCCACTCACAAACACATTCTAACCACAACATAAAAAGCAAGTGTCTGGTCAGAATGACTCCTGTTTTTCAGTTGGTATAAATTTATCTTCTCTTAAAATATGGAGATATTCCTCAAGGTGCCTATATTGTTCTCATGCCAGGGTATCTGTACTGAGAATAGTTATTTCTTTTAGAGCATTTGTTAGTATTACAACTGTAATTAATCTCTTCATTTACAAATGTTCAGCATTCGCATGTACCATTTTAATGATATGAAAGTACCATATATTAAAATTTTTCACAAGTCTCCCTGCCTTGCTACTTTATCCGATTGTGACACATGAACCGACAATATCAGCATCACCTGGGAGCTTGTTAGACATACAGAATATCAAGGCCCATCCCAGATCTCCACCAGTCAAGGTCTCGTCAGTAAGAAAAAGATAAAACTTGCATTTGTAAATAGAACATAATATTAAGAATTAAGTAGAATTAATTAAAGATGCTGCATAGATAAATTTTTAAAGACAAAAAGAAGACACTAAGCTATTACAGATGTAACAACTGAAAGACGCGGCTCCAATCCAAGGGCTAAATTATTAAATCTTAGGAGTATGAATAGACTCCATGGAGGTAACAGAAGAGGGATGCTGGTAGCTGATACTGATGTTAAAGTGATGTTAAACTTGAAGGAGGGGCTCCACTGGGTTGGGACCCTTCATAAGGGGCAACCGGCACTGGCATCTCAGCTCAAGAAGCAGCCTGCATGAATCTGATCATCACGTCTCTCAGAGGGGAACTCTTAGGGACT
This sequence comes from Saimiri boliviensis, assembly GCF_048565385.1. Lineage (NCBI taxonomy): Eukaryota > Metazoa > Chordata > Mammalia > Primates > Cebidae > Saimiri > Saimiri boliviensis. Next base: position 110,465,270 of record NC_133452.1, read on the forward strand.
AGTGCTGGTTTTCTATGATGGAGCAAGAATGCAATGAGACTAGTTCCACAAATGTTCGAAAGTATAAACCAAATTCAAGTGTTGCTACAGGAAAGAACTGTACTGCCGGTATGAAACACTATTGTTAAAATGACATTCAAAGGAGCATGAAGCAGGCAGGGAGCCCAGAGAAAACAAACAGGAAGGAACAGATTTCCTCTTTCTTCATCCTTGCAGTCTTCATCCAGTGCTCAGCTGTTAGAGTCTAACACAGACCAACTTGGCAAAACAGAAATGTTAACTGAAGAGCCCTAGCTTCATCATCAAAACACAAACTATAGAAGGGAGGCTATGGAGACAAGAGTGATGCCATCTTCGATACTAATCTGCTATTTGGACTTCTGATTAACCCCAGTCACCTGAATGCCTCCTAATTCCTATTTTATTTACTCTCTTTAGTGTAAGAACATGTACTTATTATAAATCCTGCCTTTAGATAAAAGCAATCTTAATGTTATCCCAGAAAATATAGGCTATGAAGTGCATTCTTGCCTGTTCTGGAGGGTTGCCTTCAACTGTTTCACATATTCTCTATAGAGCCCATACACTTATGGTATATATGCCCTGGGTCTAGAGAGTAATGGTGCTGAGATCTACCTGTGTTGCTGCTGCCCAAGACCATGGTTCCGTCTGTAAATTCCCCCAATAAATTATCCTTTGTCAACAAACAATTTTTCTGATTCATTCTTTGGTTCCTAGGCAGCTTCCATGTTGGGGGGTCACTTTGCATATTATGGCCCTTCCACAAAACAGTGGCTTTGGAGCTCACAGTCTCTAGCTCACTCACAGAAAATAAAAATCTTAAATTTAATGACATTCTTCCCTTTATGCTCCATATCCCACAATTCACAAGCACATTCAAATATTAGCAGGTCTCATTCAGTTTTTTTTTTTTTATAAGTTGTAGAATATCTTATTTGGAATGTTTAGTTCAAATTCTTAAAAATGATTAGCAATTATTTTAACCTAATGCTGTTGGTCTTTACTTAGATATCTTAAGCAATATTAGTTTTTAGTGAATATTAACCTTTGTTTCCATTTTTTGAAACAATACAGCTGATAGAATATTATCTATCTATGATATCACATAGCAAATTCATGGGAATCCGGTTGGTTTGTATAGATAGCCTGATACTTATATAATAAGAAGGGTTGTTGGCTTATAATCTCTGAATGTTTGAAGAATTCAAGCAGAATTTCATTGAGTACTTGCAGCTTCTGCTGTAAGAAACAGGCATATTTTGTAGGTGCATTTGAGGCTGTGTTTGTGGTTTCATCACTACCTTTATTATCCTTTTTGCAGTGTCCTTTAACTTGTGCCACCACATAAATGGAAATGTGACTTATGAGCTCTGTTCCTCAAAATTGTGTAACTATCTATTGGGCTTTCAAGTTATGCACCTCAGGAGAAATAATACATGTATGAAAGTGAAGTACAGGTATAAAGAAGTAGCATTTTTTTGGGGCAAAAATTCCAGAATTTACCTACTAAGTTCAAAATTGTCACCCTGGAGGGCTATGGCATTTGGATATTCCTAACTAGAATGTCTTCCTGGGATTATACTTACAGAATTAGATATAGTTGTGGAGACAAATATTTCTGAATATTCTGAGTTGTAGCACATAATCCTTTTGAATTGGGATTTATTTTAGAAACACACTCTTTCAATACTCTCATTAGCCCATCCCACTAAGGAAAAAAAAATCCCTATCTTGAGAGATTTTTATAATTCTAGTGCTAAATTTGGCCATGGCATGTAGAAGACTGCATCAAGGTTTGTTGAATAAGAGAAGAAATGAATGGCTAAGTGAAAGAATTCAGCCAAACCATATAATTTAAGTTTTTGCCGAGCTGTAACTGTAAAATTGTCATAAATACAGCTAGAAAATAGATATAAAAAGTTTTTATCAAAAGGAAAATTCAAAAAGTATATTAAGCAATGAAATGAATGTAGGAAAAACAAAAAAAAAAGAAATGAATGTAGAATTGCAAATGAAAGAGAGAGTATAGACCCTGCAAGATAATATCTGTTAGGCTTAAACTACTCTCATTATAATAATACACATATTTTATAATATGCTTTTATATTTACAAGGATGATGATTAAAGGTTATTTTTATTATATTTGCAAGTGTATTTCTTTCTGAATTATTTTCCAAAGTTGCCTCAGTGCTGACAATCAACTCAGATACACTAAATCCTCAGTGGTAATATTAGCCTTTTTAGTGTAAATTGCTAATATTTGTGTAAAGGCGGATTAAGTCAATAACTGAGTTTCTGATCTCAACAGCTGAGAATTCTGTTTAACTGCAGTGTACTGCAAAATGTCATGCCACTCCAGGATGCAATGGCTCTCGAGATCTTTGCAGCTGCAGGCTGACTTATTCAGGAAAGATGACATTTGGCTGGCTAAGACTGTATATCTGGAAATGGTTTAGGTTGGAAGAAAGGCCTACCATTGGACTGAAATATTGAAGCATTCTTCTTGGAAAGCCTAGAGAGTAGCACTAGATCCACATGCCAAAGACAGAGCAGTGGCTGGAAGCTCCGGAGCTAGGGCCCTTACTTGTATGTATTTTGTCCACACAAGGCCTAGAATAACAATAAGATTATTTTGACACTAAATGATCAACAAATGGTGCAACTTTGCTGAGAGAACACAAAGATAAACAAATCTGAAATGTAGAAATTGTAATATAAAGACCCTTATCTGGTGACTTAAAAAATGTATTATGCATTAGTGTTCATTTGACAGATGCCCTGAGCCTCTTGTCACCAGACTCATGAACAATTACTATGTGACAAAACATTTCCCATTTTGATTAAATATATAACAGAGCAGCAAGAATTTTAACATAACTGTCACAATTGTTATCATAATTATTGTCATCTTTCAGGGAAAAAGCATGCTTTCCAGGTTGGCCTTAGGCAATACTGTGAAATGAGCTTACCCTTCCTTCTCCTTTTCCCTGTCTTCAAAGAATAAATTCAATGGCATAAAGTCGTGTGAATGATGATAGAACAACTATGGAGCACTTTCACAGAACATAGCACTCTACTTTCAGTGTACTACACCTTTAATTCTCAATCAACTCTAAGTGACACATTCTATCTTTTCTGTATTTTACAGATGAAGTACTCAGAAACAAGTTAAACAACTTGCCCAAATGCCCTAGGGCCCCCCAAATAAATGACTCCAGAGTCAACACGCACAAGGGCTACTGTTTATAGAACAATCTCCTTGCATAAAGGCGTTTGCATTTGAGAGATTCAGTTCAAAGAAATCTCTTATTAAATAGCCTAAGAGATTTTGCCAGTGGAGTTCATGAACTGAGTCTGAACTGAGTTGTGGGCTGTTTTCATTGAGAAAGGACTTGTTAATGTTCTTGGAACAGACACTCATGGGGAGCTAACCCCCTCTGACTAATTCAGGTTTTGCCAAATTTGGGACCATAGAAAGGGAATCAGGGATGCGGGCCATGAATCTGACAAAAATCTAATCTTCTATTCCCATGTAGTCTGTTAAACTTCTTCTTTGGTGGACCTTGGCATATCCTTGACTCGGGACAGATGTTTGCTCTTGCTATAGCCTGCCAGGACTTTCTCCTCTACCTTCTAGAAGAGTTAATTGCTCTTCCTCTGACTCCCCAAGACATTTTCCCTCATTGCATGCAGCACTCCCTATGTTGTATTAAAGCCATGTGTTTGGTCCCTTTTTCTCATTAGAGGTGAATGACTTCCTGCAAAACAGGGACCATGTCACTCTTCCCTAGAGTCTCAGCCCCTAACACAGTCCCGTAAATGCCAGGTTATAGGACTCAAGATCTTTATGATGCTGGTGTTTGCCAACAACATTTAAACAAAACATGCTTCTCATTTGAGGTATGAAATACAACTGAGTTCACAAGTGGGATCAAGCTTAGAGGAGAAGAACAGCATTAGCTGGGGACTTTCAGAAGCGTATATAAGGTTGATAATGAAGGTGAAGACTGAAGAAGTTACAGGACGAAAATTATAATAAATAATGGCATGCATCCTTTTGAGGTTTAAGTCTATACCTCAGTAAGTATTCCCTGGAGGCTATAATTTTTATTTCTGTCATTGTCTTTTAAAAGGAAATATAATGCTCTTTTAAACAGTAGATGTCAAATGAAATTCTTAGACTTTACATTTTTTCACAGTAAAATTGTACAAAATCTGGTATAGAATGTCACATAGTCTCTCCTATATAAAGTACTCATACATTTTTAAAGTTAGGCCTTTCTGTGGTGCTGATATTTCATGTTTCTGGTTCCTTCACCTATGGCAAGGCTACATATTTTGTCTCTCAAACACATAAGAGCATTTTATACCCATATTTAAACATTATCACTCACAAGTCACCCAAACAGTTAATAATAAAAGTTAACATTTATTGCAAGCTCATTACTTATTGCAGGCCATAAGCCTAGCACTACATGACAACTACCTTTATCCTCACAAGAATCCTGTAAAGCAGTTTTACAAATAGGGAAACAGAGATGAGATAACTTGCTTGAGGCTGCTCATCTAATAAATGGTAGAGCCAGCATTTATTCTTGGAAACTCTGAACTCAAGGAAGTTACACTATACATCTTTATTATAAACTGATGAGGACACCTGGAAAGAGCAATCTCACATACTGGGAAAACATTTAGCTATAATTAAAACATATAAACTCACATGAATAAGGTTCAGAAAGCAGGACTGTGCCACAACCCTTCCTCTCTTGTGCTGATTCCAAAGCAGATAGCCCAGTGGCAAGCTACATGATGTCAATCGGGATCAAGCCTAAGGTGACACATGGGAAGTGGTGTGAAGCCAGATTTAAGGCTACGTGTTCCATTTTCCTGGATCTCATTTTGAAGTCCAGTGTGTTACCATAAGAAAGCTGTGAAAAAAGAACTAGCCCATCCTCCAAGTTCTGATTGGACTTATAACTTTAAGTATGAAGAAACAAGGTATTTGAAAAGAATATTTTAATATCTCACATAATTCATGGAACTTGGCCTATTCTAATTTGACACTCCACAAGAGTCTGTGGAGTGTCAAATTCCTCTGTATCCAGTGAAATACTGTGAATCACAGTCACAAAATTCTACAAACTCAAACCGAAGCATCCAAATCCGCACCGACTGCTCAAATTGATGCTCATGTCAACCCAGCCCTAAACAAAGGTCTATCAGCCACATATGCTAGTGTTTATAAACTTCTGAGCTGGTCAGCCCAGTAGAAGTTAGTTTACTTACGCTTTAGCCACAAAGAAGTGCAGACTAAGAAGATCTGCAATATGTCATGAAAAAAAAAAGTGTATTAAATCTGACTATCACTCACCTTACTTACATAAACATATCAAGACCCAAAAATAATAAACGGATTGTCTAAAGCCTCATAGCTCAATAAGTGCAAAATAACAAACTTTTCCTCCATTCTTATTTCACTTCTGTATTCATATCCTTACTTAGGATCAAAATATACATTCAATCACTTTCAACAGGATTTTTTTCTCTCTGCAAAATCCAAAAACTTCTCTCATCATACATTTTCTTTCCTGCTAGGAATTTTTTTTCTTTTAAGATATGACTCCACTCAGCTGTTTCAAATGGCTAGCATTGCTATGGTTCTTGGTTATGAAGTGTGGATCTAAACAAGAAAGGAAGTACTGAATTTGCATTGGACGTAAAAAGTATAGTGACATAATTCGGTTTAAAAATGCATGGTATTGCAAATCCATACAGTATGTAACAAAAGGAGGTCATATTTCCCATCATGTTGGAATGCTCTTTGAAACGCTACTATAACAAATTTGCTATTGTTATGTCCATGTGGATCCTTTCCCTAATTTATCTTCCAAGCACTTCTCAATTGATACAGCATTTAAAATCCACCAGCCCACCAATGAAAGCATCAAATAAACATAATTGAGCTTACCAGCAACATTAAGGGCCATCTCACCTAGTTTCTCAAAACCACAGGCGACACTTGCATCTTTCTCATATACATGTAAAACAGTAAAGTTGGCTAAATATGATGCTAGAAACGGTTGATGGATATCAGATTTGTAGTCAAAGGAAAACTATAAAAGTAGTTCTGTGAACAGTCACAAAAGCCAGCTGATCTTGGCAGTAATATCATTTTTCAGCTGCCAAGTGGTTTAAACAGTAAAGACATTTACTAGAAGACATTACTGGGAGTTGGTTGACATTTGGTTTGGTTGATTCTTTTGTTTAGCAATAACATTGCATTTTCAAGCTTTGTATATCTTTCTTCCAATAACCATGTTGGTTTTGTCCTCTGGCTTGTGGCTAAAGAAGTTCCATGTACCATATCCAGAAAAAATCTGTATTTTAAAAATCCCTCTCTTTCTTTATTACCAAAGTAAGCTGTCAAATGAAAGTCTTTTATTATTAATTTCCTTCACTTTTAATGCTTGAAAAAATGAATTACTCTCCCGAGATGGGATGACTGCTGAACATGGGAGTGAGTTCCCTGCACAACATTGACTATAGCAATACGTTAGATGGAAAGCTCCATGGAGCCTACCATGGGAAATTCCTTAGATAGATGAAACGTGTGAACACATCCATTCCTCCACTTTACTTGAATGCTACATGATACACATTTCCAACTTCTATTGCTCTTTCTAATTTAAGTATTAAATGTTTAATATTAGAATGTTTGTAAGTTACTTTCCGATATGTTCTAGTAAATTTGGAATGTATCCATCTAATGTGGCCCTCATAAAAATCATATATTATTATAGTATATTAGTTTTTCTCTGGTCCCTGTAATACTGCCACAAAAATTAATGGCTCGGAAAAATGTAAATTTATTATGATACCGTTCTGAAGGTCAGAAGTCTCATGACAATTTCAATGAGCTAAAATCAAGGTGCCATTAGTCTATTCTTGCATCACTATAAAGAAGTACCAGACACTGAGTAATTTACAAAGAAAAGAGTATTAATTGGCTCACAGTTATGCAGGCTGTACAGAAAGTGTATTAATCTGTTCTGAAATTGTCATAAAGAATTACCTGAAGCTGCGTAATTTATAAAGAAAAGAGGTTTAATTGACTCACAGTTCCACAGGCTATACAGGAAGCATGGGTGGGAGGCCTCAGGAGACTTACAACAAAGGGAAAGCAAGCATGTCTTCACTTGGCAATGAGAGAGAGAGTGTGTGAAGAAGGAGATGCTATACACCTTCAAACAACCAGATCTTATGAGTATTCTATCACAAGAGCAGTAAGAAGTAAGTCTGCCACTCACCCAGCCATGATTCAATCACCTTCTACCAGGGCCCTCCTCTAACAATGGGAATAACAAAGCAACATAAGATTTCAGTGGGTATACAGAGCTAAACCATATCATCCTGTCTCTGGTCCCTTCCTAATCTCATGTCCTTCTCACATTTCAAAACACAAATTGTTCCCAACAGTCTCCAAAAGTCTTAACCCATTTCAGTATTCACTTAAAAGATCAAGTCCAAAGCCTCACCTGAGGAAACGCAAGTCCCTTCCATCTATAATCCTGTAAAATCAAAAACAAGTTAGTTACTTACAAGATACAATGAGGTTACAGGCATTGGATAAATGCTCCCATTCCAAATGGGAGAAATTGCTAAAACAAAGGGTGACAGACCCCATGCAAGTCCAAATCTCAAAGCTCCAAAATAATTTCTTTTGACTCCATATCTTATATCCAGGCCACATTAATGCAAGGGGTGGACTCCCAAGGCCTTGGGTATCTCTGCCCTGTGTCTCTGTAGAATACAGCCTCATCTGCTGCTTTCATAGGCTGGCATTGAGGCCTGTGGCTTTTCTAGGTGCATGGTGCAAGCTGTTTTTCATTGTGGGATCTGGAGGATTGTGGCCCCCTTCTTATAGCTCCACTAGGCAGTGACCAAGTGGGGACTCTATGTGGGGGCTCCAACTGCATATTTCCCATCCAGACTGCCCAGGAAGTTCTTCCTGAGAGCTCTGCCCCTACAGCAGACTTCTGCCTCAATATTTCGGCATTTCTATCTAAATTCTGAAATCTAGGTGGGGGCTCACAAGGCTGGACTCTTGCCCTCTGCATATATGCACAGGCCCAACATCACATGGAAGGCTTCTAAGGCTTCTTTTAGCTTATATCTTCTGTAGCAGTGGCCTGAGATGTTCCTGTGGGCCTTTTAACCATGGTTAGAACCTGAGTGGCTGAGATGCAGGGTGCCATGTCCTGAGGCTGCACAGAGCAGTGGGGCCTTGGGTTTGACCCATGAAACCATTTTTTTCACTCCTAGGTCTCCAGGTATGTGATGGGAGAAGCTTCCACAGAGGTCTCTGAAATGCCCTGAACTCATTTTCCCCATCATCTTGGCTATTGACATTTGGCTCTTCTTTACTTATACTAAGTTCTGCAGCCCTAAATTCCTCCCCAGAAAATGTGTTTTTCTTTTTTACCATGTGGTCAGGCCACAAATTTTCCAAAATTTTATGTTCTGCTTCCCTTTTAAATATAAATTCTAGTTTTGGGTCATTTATTTGCCTTTATAAATGAGAACAGTCTTTTAGAAGCAGCCAGGCCACCTCTTGAATGCTTTTCTGCTAAGCAATTTCTTCTACCAGATACCTAAATTATCATTCTCAAATTCAGATTTCTACAGATGACTAGAGCAGGGGCACAATGTTGCCAGTCTCTTTGTTAAAGCATAGCAAGAGTGACATTTACTCCAGTTCCAAATAAGTTCCTCATCTCCATCTGAGATCACCTCAGCATGTGCTTCACTGTCCATATCACTATCAGCATTTTGATTTAAACCATTCAACAAATTTCTAGGAGTTCCAAACTTTTCCACATCTTCCTGTCTTCTTTTGAGCCCTTCACACTGTTCCAAACTCTTCCTGTTACCCACTTCCAAAGTCTGTTCCACATTTTCAGTTATCTTTACAGTAATGTCTTACCTCTCTAATACCAATTTTCTGTATTGGTCCATTCTCAAACTGTTGTAAAGAACTACCTGAGATTTTATAAGTTGTGAAGAAAAGAGGTTTAATTGACTCAGATTTTTGCAGACTTAACAGCAAGCATGACTGGGCAAGACTCAGGAAATTTACCATCATGGCGGAAGGAAAAAAGGGAAGCAAGTACCTTCTTCATATAGCATAGTATAGTGGGAATGAGAGAGAGTGAAGGGGGAAGTGCTATTCACTTTTAAACAACCAAATCTCATGAGAACTCACTCAAGTCATGACAATAGCAAGGGGGAAATCCCCTCTCAATATCCAATCACTTCCCACCAGGTCCCTCCCCCAACACTGGGAATTACAATTCAACATGAAATTTGGTTGGGGTCACAGAGCCAAACCATATCATTGGATAATTTATGAAGAAAAGAGCTTTAACTGACTCTCAGTTCCATGGTCTGTACAAGAGGCATGGCTGGGAGGCCTCAGGAAACTTACAATCATGGCCAAAGAGTGAAGTGGAAACAAACATGTATTCACATGGTGTCAGGTGAGAGGGAGAGAGAGAGAGAGTGAGAGAGAGAGGAGGGGGGGGGGAGGTGCTGCATTTTTTAAATAACCAGACTTCTTGAGAACTCTATAATGAGAACAGCAAAGAGTAAGTCTGTGCATTACCCCCATGTTTCAAACACCTTCCACCAGGCTCCTCCTTCAACATTGGGAATTACAATTCAATTTCAGATATGAGTGGGAACAAAGAGCCAAACCATATTAGGAAGTATGGTAGCATTTGCTTCTGGGAGGTCCTCAGGGAGCATTCGGTCATGGCAGAAGCCAAGGGGGAAGCAGGCATTTCACATGGCAAATGCAGGAACAGGAGAGATTGTGGCAGGAAGTGCTACACACTTTTAAACAACTAGATCTCATAAGAACTCACTTACTATCATGAGAACAGCACTAAGGGGATGGTGCTAAACCATTCATGACCTCTATTATGATCCGATTACCTTTTACTAGGCCCTACCTCAAACATTGGAGATTACAATTAAACATGAGATTTGGGCAGGGACATGAATCCAACCTATTTCAGTCAATAAGGCTATTTCTCTTTCGAAGGCCAAGATGGTAACCTATCCCTTTACCTTATCTAGTTCCTAGAGTCTGCTTGCATTCCTTGGGTCATGGTTCACTTCCATTTTCAAAGCCAGGAATGGTGAGGGGAATCATCATATTGCTTCACTTCAGTCTTGCTGCCATTGTCACATCTTTTTTTCTCTCTCTTGACAGAGCCAGACCCTGTGCCTGTTATAGGGAGGGTCTAGGTCTGTCGTCCAGGCTGGAGGGTAGTAGTGCTATTAAAGCTCACTTCAGCCTCGACCTCCCAGTCTCAAGCAACCCTCTCCCTTCAGCCTCCCTGGTAGCTGGGACTACAGGAACATGTCACCATGCCTGGCTAGTAGAAATGGAGTCTTTTCTACTAGCCTCCCAAAGTGCTGCAATTACAGTTATAAAACATTGCACCAGGCCCTTCCACTTTTAAGGAACCTGTGAACATTGAGCTCATGTGAACAATCTAAGATAGTCTTTCTATTTTAAGGCTGATTAATTCACAACCTTAATTACATCTAAAACCTTAATTTCTTCTTGCCATATAAAATAACATATTCTCAGATTCCAGGAATTGGGACATGGACAACTTTGGTGAGCACTGTT